>NC_134358.1:68943804-69243804 GCF_048569485.1 Anomaloglossus baeobatrachus
CACGGCGAGAAAATCGGTGCGAGTGGAGTGCGATAAAACATCGCATTCCAGTCGGACCAATTCTAGCCTGTCAGCGCACATGAGCGATTATTTTCTCAGCCCTAATCGGACCAAGAATACAATCGCAGCATGCTGCGACTGTAACGCGAGACTCTTTTCTCTCGCACCCATTCAAGTGAATGGGGCGAGTGAAAAATCGCACTGCACTCGCGGTACACCAGTGTACCATGCGTGCAGAGTGAGAATCGCAATAGCCGGCTACGGAGGAGAGAGGGAGATAAATCCCTCCCCTCCACAGCGCTGGCCTGCCCCTCCGTAGCGCTGGCCTGCCCCTCCGTAGCGCTGGCCTGCCCCTCCTGAGAGCCGGGCCGGCCCCTGCAGCTGAGTTCCGCTCGCACAGTCGTACCTCAGTCGCATGGATACTAGCATGACACTCAGCTCCTGCTGTGCTGCCAGCGCGAGCCGAGTGTCATGCGAGCATCGCACTAGTGCCCCATGTGGCCTCGGCCTAATAGTTGCGGATTAGATTTTGCTTTTTGTAAGCATATTTAGCTCTTATTACATATTATACATTTTATTACATTTACAGGGTGACTCTCCATGTTTTAATTTGTTAGGGTATGTGCACACAGTGCTTTTTTTTTTTTTTCTTTTTCTTTTTAGTGCAGCTTTTATCACAAAACTGCATGCAAATCCTTATGCCAGCAAAGTCCATGAGTCTTTTTTTTTTTTTTTTTTTTTTTCATACTACTTTTCGCAGATATGGTGCATAAATAAATCTGCAGCATGGCAGTTCTTTCAGTGTTTGTAGCGTTTTTCCACCCCAAAATGCATGCAAAAAATGCTGCAAAATCGCTCTGCAAAACTACATTTTTTTTTTTCTGCTCCAAGATACAGATTTGGTGCAGACATTTCTGCAACCAAATGCTCAGCGTGCGCACATAGCCTCCCTGTTATGCCTAAGACACACTGCAAGAAAAACAGTGCGATGCAAAACTCTCTTGCACCCATTCAAGTGTATGGGGCGAGAGAAAAATCGCACTGCACTTGCAGTGTACCGGTGTACCTCGAGTGCAAGGCGAGAATGGCAATAGTTGGCTACGGAGGAGAGAGGGAGATAAATCCGGCCGCCCCGCCCCTCCCCCAGGGCCGCCCCGCCCCTCCCCCAGGGCCGCCCCGCCCCTCCACCCAGTCGGAGGGACACTAGCATGACACTCTGCTCTGCTGTACTGCCAGCGTGAGCAGAGTGTCATGCGAGGATCACACTAGTGCCCCGTGTGGCCCCGGCCTTAGGGTACGGTTCCACTTGCGTATGACTCTTGCAGAGCGGGTCGACTGCATGTATTTCTATGCAGCTGAGGTGCTCGTGTCCGGAGAGCGTCAGGCCGTGCCGGGTGCTACCGATGTGACATCGCACAAGTCATACGCAATCGGGACTCCGGCCTTATTTATAGTGTTTGATGTTTTGTGAAAAAAAAAAATTCCCTAGAATTTATCTGCAAACCTGGAAATTAAAGGAGCAGAAGCAAAGAAAAATGTTCAAAAATGATATGCAATATTAGAGTATAGGGTAGTAATGCCAGCGCAGCCACAAAGACCTTCACTTGCCCCCCAGCTGCAATCACATCCTGTCTGTTTGTGCAGGGAGGGTGGTGGTCTCTGGACTTGTTGCCCACAACCTTGAAACCTTTTAAATGCTGCTTCGCTCCGGACAGAGACGTTGGAGATCCTCCAGTTTAAATTCTTCATACACTGTTGGGTGCCGGCTGTGTAACACAGTTGACGTCCATGCAGACTCCTATACAGCAACCATCGCTAAGAGGTTAATAGGATGTCTAGGATTAAAAATTATAGCTGTTCTCTTCCAAAAACCAGTGCCAATGGTTATCTGATACTGAATTTCTGAAAGTTAATCTGGCTATGCTGCAGTACTACTCACAACATGGGGACAGATGTTTTGCAGTTTATAGAAATCGCAATCCTAGCTTCTCTAATTCCTGAAGCACCTTTTATTGATACGGTCTTTTGGCGTTTCGCGTGCCGGCTCTTCTTCCTCTCCTCTTTACCTTAGCCTCTGTTCCTCGAGGGTTGAGTCTTTTTTTCTTCTTTTTTTTTTTTTTATTTATTGGCGTCTATCAGACAAAGAGAACCAATTTTTAGAGATACACAGAATTCCATTTTTGGTGTGTTTTTTTGTTGTTTTTTTTTTTCCATTTTTATTTCACCCTTGGAGTTGTGCTTTCACCATTATCTTCATTCTACCAACATGCAGTTATATACCTCAATACACACACACACCGCCCTCCCCCCGCAGTACTATAAAAATCCAGTGATTGTGCCGTCTCTAACCTAATGTTTCTTCTCTGAATCTTTTTTTCATAACTGACCTTCTTCCGTTGTCTCCTTACTAGCTAACCCAAACCTTGAGAGTTCAATGTTACTCTTTGGTACTGCCATAACTTCTAAGGTGGCATGCCTGCAAGTTATATTTGACTACGCTCTTTCCTTCACTCCCTACTCGACATGGGAGAATCAAGTTGCAGTAATCAAAATAAGTCGTTAAAGTTTTGTTGTTTTTGTTTTTTAAGCTTAAAACAAGGGTGGATTCTGGAGATCTTTTTGATTACCATATAGCATCAATAGAGGAAATTTATGTGTATTGGAGCTTTTAATATTGCTCCCAAAATTGGGAGGGCTGCACTTTTTTTTTTTTTTTTTTTTTTTTTAAATTATTTAAATGATTTAAAAAAAAAAAAAAAAAGCCTATTGTGGTTCCTCCTATATTGATACACAGTCAAGATAAGTACATGGCTGGGGACTGCAGCCTGTAGCCGTATGCTTTTATCTGTCTTGGGTATCATATGGTTGGGACCCTACGATAATTATTTATGAATTTTTTTTTTTTTTTTTATTTTTACTATACACTATAGACCCGCAGACTGGCTCTGTGATTGGAAGCATATGTCCCTTAGGGTGGGGGCGCGTCTGACTGCAACCAATCACAGACACTGATAGCAGGGAAAGCAGTGCATATGCATGAAGGCTAATGCGCAGCCCACGTATGAGAGGCCACGGGAGCATTTACAGCCACGCCGGTGACTTGGCAAGTATTGCGCACTTGCTTTATCATTTTTTTTTATTTTTTTTTATATTACCAGAGTGCCGGATCAATACCCAGAATTCCATGAGAATTTCGGGCCTGGCACTCGGTTATGAACCTATAATTAGAAGGATATTTCACCATGTAATTTCATGACAGCCTCAAGAATATAACAAGAGTATGTCCCCACAAAATATTCCAAAAAAAGCAAAAACATATCAAACAATTTTTTTTTTATTGATTAAAACACAGACAATTACAAAACACCATGATCGGGATGTGGGGGAAGACAGAAAACTCACAGGGCGGTCATAAATAAATGTTGGTTATAAATTACTTAGAATGTAGAACTGGTGGAGGAAGGTTTAACTAGATGGACCTAGGTCTTTTTTCAACCTAAGTAACTATGTAACTATTACACACCACTAGCAAAAATATGCAATATATTTACAATCTATAATGGCAAAAAGGTAAAGAGGTCACAATATGCAAAATATATAACAACCACATCAAAGACAATTGATAATATAAATTAGGGTCTGGAAAAGAGCAAGAAAAAAAAGGGGGGGTGTAGGGAAGGAAGGAGGAAATGGAATTTAGAGAAAAGAGTGGAAAATACAGACCCAATATATAATCAGATATTCATAAGCACAAGTGTACAATGGCCAGAATATAACCTTAAGTGCCCAGTGCATGTAAACCAAAGCAAATCATTGCCATAATTGTTTTATGGGAAAAGATATTGATTAAACCATACCCAGATCGTTTAACAGCCCCTCACACCACTCCAACGACCGCTTCGCCACCGCTTCGTCAGCAAAGCGAGCCAGTTGTTGGAGTGGTGCGAGGGGCTGTTAAACGATCTGGGTATGGTTTAATCCACTTACTTTGACATTTCCAGACCCTAAATTATATTATCAATTGTCTTTGATGTGGTGGTTTATATTTTTGCATATTGTGACCTCTTTACCTTTTTGCCATTATAGATTGTAAATATATTGCATATTTCTTTTTCGCTCTATTGGGAGACCCAGACAATTGGGTGTATAGGCTATGCCTCCGGAGGCCGCACAAAGTACTACACTTAAAAGTGTTAGGCCCCTCCCCTTCTGCCTATACACCCCCCGTGGTCCCACGGGCTCCTCAGTTTTTTGCTTTGTGCGAAGGAGGTCAGACACGCACAGCACAGCTCCACAGATTGGTCAGCAGCAGCTGCTGACTATGTCGGATGGAAGAAAAGTGGGCCCATATAGGGCCCCCAGCATGCTCCCTTCTCACCCCACTCTTGTCGGCGGTGTTGTTAAGGTTGAGGTATCCATTGCGGGTACGGAGGCTGGAGCCCACATGCTGCTTTCCTTCCCCATCCCCCTCTGGGCTCTGGGTGAAGTGGGATCTTACCGGTCTCCAGGCACTGAGACCGTGCTCCATCCACAACTCCTGTGGAGCCTGATGGATAGGAGCCGAGTATCGTTCAGGGACATGGCCCTGCATCTTGGAGGTACTCTGTATCCCTGTGGGGACCGCGCACGGCATCACCTCAGCTTTGCTGGGTGTGCTAGTGCACCGGGGACCGCGGCGCTGACCGGGTCTATATATGCCATTACACACTCAGCGTCGCTGAGTGTGTTTATATGTAAGGGCTACCGCACTAACCGCCGCTGCCATGGGACACTGCGGCGCGGCTGGGACTTGTAGTTCGCCGGGGACTTTCACGCCGGCCGCGCTTTTACGGCGGCCGCGTTTATTACTAGAGTCCCCGGCTTCCTTGCGGCCTAGTTTACTTTTCTCCCGCCCTCAGCCCTGACAGGCAGGGGGAAGGGCGGGACGCTGCACGGAGCGAGCAGCTCTGAGGGCTGGAGTATGATTTACATACTCCACCCCCCTCACTGTGCACGGTGTGAGCACCAGTTCGCGCTCTTTCTCGGCCACGCCCACAGCTCCCTCATCTCGTCAGGACGCCGCAGCCATTCCTGTCAGCTCCACCGACGCTGCAGAAGAGGGACAAGTCCTGGGAGACCCAGACACGGTCTCTGGTGGCCTCACAACCGCTTTAGGCGGCTGGTAAGCAGCACCTGTTGGTGCTAGCCCCATGGTGCTGTAGTGTATTGGTACATTATTTGTGTATCATATATACTTTACACTGTATGAGCACAGTGCATTCTGGCTATATACCCTTTTGTGTAACTCAAGGAAAACTATAGCATGGCGCCCACAAAAGGCAGGGGTGCCAAAACACAGGCTTATTATGCTGCCTGCGCCGCTTGTAAGACCCCACTACCGGCAGGTTCCACTGACCCTCATTGTGTGCAGTGTTCGACCCCTGTGCCACTTCTTCAGCCGGAGCCTATGCTAAGAGGGGCCCAGGGGGAGACACCTGTTGACACTGTCCAGGTGACGGGGACTGAGTTTGCTAAACTCTCTGAGACTATGGCTAAGATACTAGAAGCCTTGCAGTCCAGGCCGGTATCTCAGCAACGGGACCCTGTTGAATCGTTGTTCCCGGGCCCCCCTCAGTTGGACCAACAATGTCCTCCCGGGGTATCTCCTACATCCCAGTCTGAGGGTTCTGACTTAGACCCCAGCCCCAGATTGACTAAGCGGGCTCGCTTAGAATTTCCCTCGACATCATATTGTTTAGGGTCTCAGCGGGGGGAATCTTTGGTTGATGATGCGGAGACAGCTGATCAGGATTCTGATCCTGAGAGCGCTCTCAATCTTAATACTCCAGACGGGGACGCCATAGTGAACGATCTTATTGCGTCCATCCATCAGTTGCTGGATATTTCTCCCTCAGCCCCTCCGGCGGAGGAGTCAGCTTCTCAGCAGGAGAAATTTCGTTTCAGGTTTCCCAAGCGGACACAGAGTATGTTTCTAGACTACTCTGATTTCAGAGAGGCAATCCAGAATCACCATGCTTGTCCAGATAAGCGTTTTTCTAAGCGCCTTAAGGATACACGTTATCCTTTCCCCCCGGACGTGGTTAAAGGTTGGACTCAATGTCCCAAAGTGGATCCTCCAATCTCCAGACTGGCGGCTAGATCCATACTTGCAGTGGAAGATGGGGCCTCGCTCAAAGATGCCACTGACAGGCAGATGGAGCTCTGGTTGAAATCCATCTATGAAGCTATCTGAGCTTCTTTTGCCCCAGCATTCGCAGCCGTATGGGCGCTGCAAGCTATCTCAGCAGGTCAAGCGCAAATTGAAGCAGCCACTTGCACGGCCGCGCCACAAGTGGCATCCATTACCACCCAGACCTCGGCAATTGCGTCTTACGCTATTAATGCTGTCCTGGACTCTGTGAGCCGTACGGCGGTGGCGACCGCCAATTCGGTGGTACTCCGCAGGGCCTTGTGGCTACGGGAATGGAAGGCAGATTCTGCTTCCAAAAAGCGCTTAACCAGTTTGCCAATTTCTGGCGACAGGCTGTTTGGCGAGCGTCTGGATGAAATCATCAAACAATCCAAGGGAAAGGATACATCCTTACCCCAGCCCAAACAGAACATTCCCCAACAGAGGAGAGGGCAGGCGAGGTTTCGGTCCTTTCGGGGCGCGGGCAGGTCCCAATTCTCCTCGTCCAAAAGGTCTCAGAAAGAACAAAGGAACTCTGATGCATGGCGGTCTAAGTCACGTCCTAAAAAGAACATTGGAGGCACCGCTAACAAGGCGGCTTCCTCATGACTTTCGACCTCCTCTAGTAGCATCCTCGGTCGGAGGCAGGCTCTCCCGCTTTTGCGACGCCTGGCTGCCACAAATAAAAGACCGCTGGGTGAGAGACATTCTGTCTCACGGTTACAAGATAGAGTTCATCTCTCGTCCCCCGACTCGATTCTTCAGGTCTTCTCCGCCTCCCGAGAGAGCCGAGGCTCTTCTGCAGGCGCTGGGCACTCTGAAGGCAGAAGGAGTGGTGGTCCCTGTTCCTCTTCATCAACAGGGCCACGGTTTTTACTCCAACTTGTTTGTGGTCCCAAAGAAGGACGGGTCTTTCCGTCCTGTCCTAGACCTGAAACTTCTCAACAAACACGTAAAGACCAGGCGGTTCCGGATGGAATCCCTTCGCTCCGTCATCGCCTCAATGTCCCAAGGAGATTTCCTTGCATCGATCGATATCAAAGATGCTTATCTCCACGTTCCGATTGCCCCAGAGCACCAGCGCTTCTTGCGCTTCGCCATAGGAAACGAACACCTGCAGTTCGTGGCACTGCCATTCGGCCTGGCAACAGCCCCACGGGTTTTCACCAAGGTTATGGCTACTGTAGTAGCGGTCCTCCATTCTCAGGGTCACTCGGTGATCCCGTACTTGGACGATCTGTTGATCAAGGCACCCTCTCAAGAGGCATGCCAACACAGCCTCGACGCTACCCTGGAGACTCTCCAGAGTTTCGGGTGGATCATCAATTTTCCAAAGTCAAATCTGACACCGGCCCAATCGCTCACATACCTTGGCATGGAGTTTCATACCCTCTCAGCGATAGTGAAGCTTCCGCTGATCAAGCAGCGGTCACTACAGACAGGGGTACAATCTCTCCTTCAAGGCCAGTCACACCCCTTGAGGCGCCTCATGCACTTCCTGGGGAAGATGGTGGCAGCAATGGAAGCAGTCCCTTTCGCGCAGTTTCACCTGCGTCCTCTTCAATGGGACATCCTACGCAAATGGGACAGGAAGCCGACGTCCCTCGACAGGACCGTCTCCCTCTCTCAGGCGACCAAAGCTTCCCTTCGGTGGTGGCTTCTTCCCACTTCATTATCGAAGGGGAAATCCTTCCTACCCCCATCCTGGGAAGTAGTCACGACGGACGCAAGTCTGTCAGGGTGGGGAGCGGTTTTTCTCCACCACAGGACTCAGGGTACGTGGTCCCGGCAAGAGTCCTCGCTTCAGATCAATGTTCTGGAAATTCGGGCAGTGTATCTTGCCCTGAAAGCGTTCCAGCAGTGGCTGGAAGGCAAGCAGATCCGAATTCAGTCGGACAATTCCACAGCGGTGGCATACATCAACCACCAAGGCGGCAGACGCAGTCGACAAGCCTTCCAGGAAGTCCGGCGGATTTTGATGTGGGTGGAAGCCACGGCCTCCACCATATCCGCAGTTCACATCCCAGGCGTGGAAAACTGGGAAGCAGATTATCTCAGTCGCCAGGGCATGGACGCAGGGGAATGGTCCCTTCACCCGGACGTGTTTCAGGAGATCTGTTGCCGCGTTGCCGCTGGGGGGTGCCGGACGTCGACCTCATGGCGTCCCGGCACAACAACAAGGTACCAACGTTCATGGCACGGTCTCAAGATCCCAGAGCTCTGGCGGCAGACGCCTTAGTTCAGGATTGGTCGCAGTTTCAGCTCCCTTATGTGTTTCCTCCGCTGGCACTGTTGCCCAAAGTGTTACGCAAGATCAGGGCCGACTGCCGCCGCGCCATCCTCGTCGCTCCAGACTGGCCGAGGAGGTCGTGGTACCCGGATCTGTGGCATCTCACGGTCGGCCAACCGTGGGCACTACCAGACCGACCAGACTTGCTGTCTCAAGGGCCGTTTTTCCATCTGAATTCTGCGGCCCTCAACCTGACTGTGTGGCCATTGAGTCCTGGATCCTAGCGTCTTCAGGGTTATCTCAAGAAGTCATTGCCACTATGAGACAGGCTAGGAAACCAACGTCCGCCAAGATTTATCACAGGACGTGGAAAATTTTCCTGTCGTGGTGCTCTGCTCAGGGTTTTTCTCCCTGGCCATTTGCATTACCTACTTTTCTGTCCTTCCTTCAATCTGGACTGGAAAAGGGTTTGTCGCTCGGTTCCCTTAAGGGACAAGTTTCAGCGCTCTCTGTGTTTTTCCAGAAGCGCCTAGCTAGACTTCCACAGGTACGCACGTTCCTGCAGGGAGTTTGTCACATCGTTCCACCTTACAAGCGGCCGTTAGAACCCTGGGATCAAAACAGGGTGCTGATGGTTCTTCAGAAACCACCATTCGAGCCAATGAGAGATATCTCCCTCTCACGACTTTCGCAGAAAGTGGTTTTTCTAGTAGCAGTCACTTCTCTTCGGAGAGTGTCTGAGCTAGCAGCGTTGTCGTGCAAAGCCCCTTTTCTGGTTTTTCACCAGGACAAGGTGGTTCTACGTCCGGTTCCGGAATTTCTCCCTAAGGTGGTATCCCCCTTTCATCTCAATCAGGATATTTCCTTACCCTCTTTTTATCCTCATCCAGTTCACCAATGTGAAAAGGATTTGCACTTGTTAGATCTGGTGAGAGCACTCAGACTCTACATTTCTCGTACGGTGCCCCTGCGCCACTCGGATGCACTCTTTGTCCTTGTCGCTGGCCAGCGTAAAGGGTCACAGGCTTCCAAATCAACCCTGGCTCGGTGGATCAAGGAGCCAATTATCGAAGCTTACCGTTCGGCTGGGCTTCCGGTTCCCTCAGGGCTGAAGGCCCATTCTACCAGAGCCGTGGGAGCGTCCTGGGCTTTGAGGCACCAGGCTACGGCTCAACAGGTGTGTCAGGCGGCTACCTGGTCGAGCCTGCACACTTTCACGAAGCACTATCAGGTGCATACCTATGCTGCGGCGGATGCCAGCCTAGGTAGACGAGTCCTTCAGGCGGCGGTTGCCCACCTGTAGGAAAGGGCCGTTTTACGGCTCACTTACGAGGTATTATTTTACCCACCCAGGGACTGCTTTTGGACGTCCCAATTGTCTGGGTCTCCCAATAGAGCGAAAAAGAAGAAGGGAATTTTGTTTACTTACCGTAAATTCCTTTTCTTCTAGCTCTAATTGGGAGACCCAGCACCCGCCCCTGTTTTTTTGTGTACACATGTTGTTCATGTTGAATGGTTTCAGTTCTCCGAGTTTCCTTCGGATTGAAGTTACTTTAAACCAGTTTATAATTATTTTTCCTCCTTCTTGCTTTTGCACCAAAACTGAGGAGCCCGTGGGAGCACGGGGGGTGTATAGGCAGAAGGGGAGGGGCCTAACACTTTTAAATGTAGTACTTTGTGCGGCCTCCGGAGGCATAGCCTATACACCCAATTGTCTGGGTCTCCCAATTAGAGCTAGAAGAAAAGGAATTTACGGTAAGTAAACAAAATTCCCTTCTTTTGATATTGGTGTTATTTATGACCACCCTGTGATTTTTCTGTCTTCCCACACAATCCCGATCATGGTGTTTTTAATTGTCTGTGTTTGTTTTAATCAATAAAAATTTTGTTTCTGATGTTTTTGCTTTTTTGGCACTAAGGTATGTTTGAAACCGCGCAGATCAGGAATTTTACAGTCCGGGTCCGCCCATCACTAGTATTAATATTCCCTGAATATGGATTTCTGTGCAGTAGAGTACAATTTTGGATGTGACCCGAGGCACTAATGTTACATTTACGTTAGCATATTTGGTGACTTTGTATTGGCTACTTTGATATAGGGATCCGCTGATGTGTCCTTTAAATATGTGCACACAAATGATCTATGGGAGCAATATCTAACTGAGCATTCTTTCATTTCAATGTCGAATGGATGGGAGATGAGTGTAATTTTGCACTATTTAAGTAGCACTTTAATGACTTAGGCACTTTAATACTGTGTGTTGGTTTTTATATTGAGAAATATTAAAAGTTGTATTTTAATATACACAATTATTTCCTCTATTGTTGCTATATGGTACTTGATTGAGGAATTTGTGCAATACTTGCTGTAATTGGTGGCTTGCTCTTTTCATCAGATATATTTGAGATGCAGGTGACACGAGTAATTGTGTGATTGGATATAGGGAGTAGAGAGATAGGAGGATCTATTTGCAGGACTCGTCTCAATTGGCCAGGTCAATCTGACCGCTGGATGGGAGCTCTGCTTATCTCCCGGCTTACCGGCTCTTCTGGTGTGATACCATTGTTGCGGGATCACATCTATACAGACCGGTTAAAAAAAACCTGTCACCACTTTTTTGCCCTATAAGCTGCAGCCACCACCACCGGGATCTTATATACAGTATTCTAACATGCTGTATATAAGAGCCCAGGCCACTGTGAGAACATAAACACTTTATAATACTTAACGGTCCCGCGGTTGGCCATATCGGCGTCTCCGTTGTCCGGTGCCAGCGCCGCCTCTTTCGGTCATCTTCGTCTTCAATCTTCTGAAGCCGCGGTGCATGACACGTCCGACGTCCTCCACACTCGCCGGCATTCAGGTCCTGAGCACTTTGCAGGGCAGATCAAAGTATTCTAGTGCGCCTGCGCAGGACCGGCAAGTGTGTATGACGTAGCCACGTCATGCACACAGGCTTCAGAAAGAGGAGGCACTGGAGAACGGCAACTCCCATATGGCCAACCGCGCGACCATTAGGTAAGTATTATAAAGTGTTTTTCATGTTCTCACAGCGGCCTGGGCTCTTATACACAGCATGTTAGAATGCTGTATATAAGAGCCCACTGGTGGTGGCCGCAGCTTATACGCCAAAAAAGTGGTGACCGGTTCCCTTTAAGGAAAAAAAGAGCTGTGGATGCCGGTAGGTGAAGAGTCTGGCAGGTCTCCCGTCCAATAATCACAGATTACTGACCTGTCTGGAATTCTGCAAATCATTTTTCATCTCCTACCTCCCTCCTATATCCAAACACTCACTCGCTCATGTCCTCTCCAGCTCAACAAAAATTCCCATAATCCACCCTTACTTTAAGCTTTGATTCATTCTCGTCTTGATTACTGCAACTAATTACTAATTGGTCTTCCTCTCACTAAACTCTTCCCTCTCCAATTTATCCTGAATGTAGCAGCCAGGTTCACATTCCTGTACAGCTGTCGCACAGATGCCTCCACCCTGTGCCAGCATTACACTGATGGCCCATCTGCTTTAGTATACTACATAAAGTTATCACACTCGACAACAATGTTCTTCATAGTTAACTGAGAGGAGAAAAAAGGTGTAAGTTTAAAAAAACACATTTGGGACCTGTGTGAATGAATAACTTCCCAAGCTAATAAAATATACAAATGTTTATCCCATATTCTGAATGCCAAAATGAAAGAATTGACATGCTAGAATTGGCGTTTTTTCAGATGTCTGACTCTCCACAAAGAAACGCAATAAAAAGGACCAAATGTTCTCAATAGTCAGCTCAGAGGTGTATTATAGGTACACTTCAACTGTGACAGACTGAATAAAAAAAATCCCGAAAATTGTATTTTTTTTTTTTTTTTTAAATAATGAATTTGCATTTTATTGCATGAAATAAGCATTTGATCATCTACCAATCAGCAAGAATTCTGCCTCACACTTTCTTCTTTTTTTTTTTTTCTTTTAGAAGCCCATTTTGTCTACACTCATTATTTGTATTAATTGAACATGTCCACACACTCAATCAATCACAGCCCAACCTCTCCACAATAGCCAAGACCAAAGAGCTGTTTAAGGACACTAGGGACAAAATTGTGGACCTGCACAAGCTGGAATGAGCTGCAGGACCATAGGCAAGCAGATTGGTGATAAGGCAACAACTGTTTGCCCAGTTATTAGAAATTGGAAGAAACACACAATGACTGTCAATCTTACTCGGCCATGACCCATCTTCAATGTTCTTGCTGAGGGAAGGAGGTTATTGGCCAAAATCTCGCTATATGTGACCCCATCCATCTTCCCTTCAATACGGTATAGTCCTCCTGTCCCCTTTACAGTAAAGCGCCCCCAATGTTTCTACCCCCATGCTTCATGGCAGTGTTTTTGGGCTTGTACTCATCCTTCGTCCTCCCATCACGGTGAGTGGAGTTGATACCAAAAAGTGCTATCTTGGTCTCGTCTGATTACATGACCTTCTCCCAGGCCTCCCTTAGATCATCCAGAACTTCAAACTGACCTGGACATGTGTAAGAGTGAGCAGTAAGACCTTGCATGCCCTGCAGGATTTTAACCCATGATGGCATAGTGTGTTACTAACAGTAATGTTTGAGACTGTTGTCCCAGCTCTCTTTAGGTTATTGACCAGTTCTTCCTGTGTTGTACTCGGCTGATTCCTGGCCTTTATCAGAATCCTCCTCCCATGAGGCAAAATTTTGCATTGAGCCGCAGACCAAGTAAGATTGACAGTCCTCATGTGTTTCTTCTATTTTCTAATAATTGTGCCAACAGTTGTTGCCTTCTCACCTAGCTGCTTGCCTATTGTCCTTTAGCCCACACAAGCCTTGTGCAGTTCTACAATTTTTGTCCCTAGTGTCCTTAGACAGCTCTTTCGACTTGGCCATGGGGGAGAGGTTGGAGTGTGATTGTGTGGGCAGGTGACTTTCATACAGGATACGAGTTTAAACATGTGCAATTAATGCAGATAATAAATGCAGAGTAGGATTTTCTTACAGAAACAATAACAGGTCTGTGAGAGACAGAAGTCTTGCTGGTTGGTCTGTGATCAAATACTTATTTTGTGCAATAAAATGCAAATTTAAAATTCTTACACTGTGATTTTCAGAATTTTTTTTTTCTTTTTTTCATTGTCTGTCAGTTGAAGTGTATCCATGATAACAATTACAGACCTCTCCATTCTTTGTAGGTGGGGATACTTGCAAATTCGGCAGTGTTATCAAATACTTATTTTCCCACTGTATCTATGCATTGGATAAGTAATCAATACAAGATCAGAGGAGCTTAACACATGGCACCGCCACAATTACCGTATTTTTCAGACTATAAGACGCACCGGACCATAAGACGCACCCTGGTTTTAGAGAAGGAAAATAAAATTTTAAGCAAAAAATGTGGTCATGACACACTTATGGGGCGAGGATCTGCTGCTGACACACTATTATGGGGGTAATGTCCCCAAATTCTCTAGTAAGGTACCCCATCCTGGTAATGATTCTCCTGCCTTGTATATAATCCCCATCCTTATATTTATTTTTATATATATGTGTATGTATGTATGTGTGTGTGTGTGTGTGTGTGTGTCCCTCATCCTGCTATATGTGCCTCATCCTGCTATAGGTCTCTCATCCTGCTATAGGTCACCCATCATCCTGCTCATATGTGCCCCATCATCCTGCTCATATGTGCCCCATCATCCTGCTCACATGTGCCCCATCATCCTGCTCACATGTGCCCCATCATCCTGCTCACATGTGCCCCATCATCCTGCTCACATGTGCCCCATCATCCTGCTCACATGTGCCCCATCATCCTGCTCACATGTGCCCCATTATCCTGCTCATATTTGCCCCATCATCCTGCTCATATGTGCCCCATCATCCTGCTCACATGTGCCCCATCATCCTGCTCACATGTGCCCCATCATCCTGCTCACATGTGCCCCATCATCCTGCTCACATGTGCCCCATCATCCTGCTCACATGTGCCCCATCATCCTGCTCACATGTGCCCCATCATCCTGCTCACATGTGCCCCATCATCCTGCTCACATGTGCCCCATCATCCTGCTCACATGTGCCCCATCATCCTGCTCACATGTGCCCCATCATCCTGCTCACATGTGCCCCATCATCCTGCTCACATGTGCCCCATCATCCTGCTCACATGTGCTCCATCATCCTGCTCACATGTGCCCCATCATCCTGCTCACATGTGCCCCATCATCCTGCTCACATGTGCCCCATCATCCTGCTCACATGTGCCCCATCATCCTGCTCACATGTGCCCCATCATCCTGCTCACATGTGCCCCATCATCCTGCTCACATGTGCCCCATCATCCTGCTCACATGTGCCCCATCATCCTGCTCACATGTGCCCCATCATCCTGCTCACATGTGCCCCATCATCCTGCTCACATGTGCCCCATCATCCTGCTCACATGTGCCCCATCATCCTGCTCACATGTGCCCCATCATCCTGCTCACATGTGCCCCATCATCCTGCTCACATGTGCCCCATCATCCTGCTCACATGTGCCCCATCATCCTGCTCACATGTGCCCCATCATCCTGCTCACATGTGCCCCATCATCCTGCTCACATGTGCCCCATCATCCTGCTCACATGTGCCCCATCATCCTGCGGAACACACATAAAAAAAATAAAATAAACATTTATATTCACCTTTCCTCGCTCCACGCAGCGTCGCTCCTCCTCCGTCTGTGCCGGCAGCGCTGTGTGGAGCTGGCCACGCTCCCTGCTGCACCGCGATCTCCTTCTGTCTGTGCCGGCGATGCTGTGTGGACACGTGCGCACAGCGATGACGTCATCGCTGTGAGCCCCGTTAGTCTCTACACAGCGCGGCCGGCAATCAGGAGGACATCGCGGTGCTGCGGGGAACGGTGAGTAATGTGCACTGATTCACTGCACCCCGCGCTGATGATGATGCGCGGGGAGCAGTGAATGCAGCCGCACATGATCACTCCAGGCTGTAGTTGCCAGGGGTGATCACGGCCGGCTGTTTACTTCGCGCGCGTCCCCCGCTCATCACCCCGCCCACCTGTCAGCGCTGAGAGATGGGCGGGAGGATGGGCGTGCATATGTAATGAGCGGGCCCACGTGGTCACGGCAGGCGCTGCTGCTGCCTGTTCGTGCCCCGATGACCCGCTCCACCGCAGCACCCTTATTCCCCGCAGCCATGCCCTACATTCAGACCATTAGACGCACCCCCCACTTTCCCCCAACATTTGGGGGAAAAAGTGCGTCTTATGGTCCGAAAAATACGGTAACTGTTATTTGAAAGCAGAGGGTGCAGCGTCATTCCAAGGCGTTGTGGCAGCTGCTGAGTTTTGCAGAACACCTTTTATTCTTGTAGTACTCAGCAGCTGCCACTGCACAGTGACCATAACTGCAGCGCACCGCTACATTAACTGTCATTACATCTGCTGGGTACCAAATAACAGCTGATCCTGTGGATCAGTCACAATATGGGGAGACCGGACAACCCCTCTAAGACTGCTTTCATACATCCGGTTTTTGCCCTCAGGCAAAATCTGGTTTGTGCCTGATGCAACGGATACGTCTCAGATTGTGGTAAAACTGATGCGACGGATACGGTAAAACTGATTCGTTGTAGCGGTTTGTACCGAGAATCCAGCTGCGTTTGCATGCGTTTTGGATGCTTTATTTTTGTCATTTTGGATGCATTTTGAATGTATTTTGGATGCATTTTTGACACTGCGGTCCCACTCGGCTCTGCTACATACCCATAGAGCATGGCTGGCTGCGAGACAAGCCGCGCAATCAGAATGAACTTCACTCGAGGTCACTGTCATCACGTGGCTCTCTGTGTGCCGCAGACTGATTTGCGGTCACTGAAGGACTTACCGGTGACCGCAAATCCCCTGAGTGGCTAAAGTGAGCCGTGCGATCAGCGGTGCTGTCACTCAGGTGACCCGCGGCCACAGCTGAAGTCCTCCTCCCGAGAGCTGTGGCTGCAGATAACCTGAGTGACATCACCGCTGACAGGCGCGACTCACTTCAGTTGCTCTGTGGAGCTCACAGTGAGCGGCGGTGTTCTACGGCCGCTCCTGTCAGCTTCCGATGTAGCAGAGCTGAAAGCGTCGTAGGACCTCATGTGGGTTATGCTGGACCTGGAAAGGTATTTGGGGATTTTAATAAAGTGGTGAAAGAGTGTTTGTTTGTTTTTTGTTTTTTTTGTCTTTATTTACTTTTACTACAGTTTTAGTGATGGGGATGTCTCAGACACCTGCAATCAGTAAGCTAGACTTGGTGGCAGCTATGGGCTGCCATTAACTCCTTATTACCCAGATTGCTACCGCACCAGGGCAATTCGGGATGAGCCTGATAGTCCCGGGACTGTTGCATCGTTACGGATGCGGCATTTCCGGGTGGCTGCTGGCTGATATTTTTAGGCTGGGGGCTCCCCATCCTGAGAATACCAGCCCGCAGCTGTGTGGCTTTACCTTGGCGCTGGGTGGGACCGCACGCCTTTTTTTTCCCCTAATTTTACTGCAAGTTTTAGACCCGCCCACCGGCAGCTGTGATTGGTTGCAGTGAGACAGCTGTCACTCAGCATGGGGGCGTGCCTGAATGCAACCAATCATAGGCGCTGGTGGGCGGGGGAAGCAGGGAATACGAGATGGAATAATGAGCGGCCGACATTTTCAAAGCAGGAGAAGCCGCTGGAGCAGTTTGACAGCCGTGCAGCCCCGCGCCGGAGAGAGACCGAGATTTTCTAACCAGAAAAGAATTTACACATCTGAGCATGCTCAGTTAAAAAAACCGTATCAGTCGGTGGAATGCGTTTACTTGTGCGCCCTTTCCGGCAGCCGGATACAGAAATTTTGCCGGCGCACACCTTGAAATGCAAGAGGAACAGGCACAATCTGGCGCTAATACTATTCAATGAGGATAAAAACGCATCCGGCGCTGGATCAGTTTTATCCAGTATTCGCTAGATTGTGCCTGACTGCAAAAAACGGATGTGTGTAAGCAGCCTAATTCTGTGGGTCTGATTTTGACTTTGTGGCAGTCCCATAGTCAATTAATGGAGCCATATTCGAGCATGTGCAGCTCTATTCTTTGCAAGAGTCCAGATTTCTTTTCTGAAGATCACTAGGGGGTCAGACCACTGGAATCTGGATAATGTTGGAGTCTGGGAAAGCCCCTTTTAAGGGAAGGTTCAATAGAAAGTAGAGGCTATTTTACATGGGCAGCTGGGAAAGTGTATGACCAACCCCCCACCTACAAATCTTAGTAAAAGAAGTTGGCAGGCGTTCTTCTTACACAATATGATCACAAGGTGTTTATAAACATTCATTGCAATTTTAATAAAAGGGACCTGATGGGGAGATTCATGGCGGCGGCTGCTGCATCCTCGTGTTAGTTTGCTTCTGCAGTGTCGGCATATTTGCACCTGTACATTTATTTCATTTATCTGTAGGCGTCCTCTTGTGCACCGGCCGGGTGCTGATATTATACCTATAATGACGCTGCACTGGATGTAGATGGCGGCTTCTCGTGTCTGGGCTCACAGTGCCACCTGCTGGCAGATACAAGACTTGCACTGCTCCATGTTTATTGGATCAGTAATAAACACTTTCTCCTTTTTCTTTTATCTCCGTCGCTCCATAGTTACAGGAATGTACTGCAGGAAACAGTTACCTGCATTGCTGTAGTTTAAAGTAAACCATATATTTTTCTTTTCTCCCCATCCTAGCTTGCAGTGGGATTCCTGAACAGATCAGACAGCCTAGCGGTATTATCACTAGCCCGGGATGGCCTGTAGAATACCCGGCCAGGATAAACTGCAGCTGGTACATCCATGCCAACCCTGGAGAGACCATCACCATCAGGTAGGTGCTGTGTAATGAGCCTGGCTTTACAATCCAACTATCTATTGGTTCTATTAATCATCTAGACCAGGGGTCTCAAACTCAGCTAGGAGAATGGGCCACACATAGAAAAAAAAATTGAGGAGGGCCGCATTCCTTGCAGGACAAAGTGCCATCTTTAATGATTCCATGTTTTGTTTTGTTTTTTTCTATACACCTTTTGGATCACTATTTTGAACATTTTTGCTTGATTATAACAAACCTGCACTTTTTTGGTGTGTGTGTGTGTGTGTGTGTGTGGTGAGAGATATCTATATCTCATTTTTAATGGCAAAAAAGTCATGCTTAGTAATGTCCCCATCTTGTCCCCTGTAGTAATGTGCCCATTTTTGTAGTATTGTGCCCATCCTTATAATATTGTCTAACCTTGTGCCTTGTAGTACTATGTCCATCCTCATGCCCATCCTTGTAGTATTGTGCCCCCATCCTTGTAGTATTGTGCCCCCATCCTTTCCCCTATTATGCCGCTCTTCACATACGCCAAAAAATTCTCACCTTTCCTCCGTTCCCTCAGGGCTGCGTGCTGATCAGTGTTTGCAGCGTTTTGGAGGCAGCTTGTTTCAGCTGCGTCCAGAGCGCTGGGTTGTACAGTACAAGCAGAGTGGAAGGGATTTCTAGAAATCCCATCCACTGTGCGTGTGCAGCCCGCAGCAAACACTGACCTGCGGTGTGATATTCAGAGTCGCAAGTGTACTGAGAATACAGCGAGGAGACTGCATCGGCCCGAACCCTGATAGTGGGTATGAGCAGCTGTGGTCTCCTGTATTCTCTTGCGGAGGAGACTCGGGGCCCCGAATTCAGGACCCGCCGCGTCCACGACGCAGCGGGTCCTGATCGTGGGCACATAGATACCTGCTGTTTGCGGCCTGCAGACCCAGTGATGACCGCAGCTCTATGCCAGGAGCCGTGGCCCGCCCCTCCTCGGAGCCGTGGCCCGCCCCTCCTCGGAGCCGTGGCCCGCCCCTCCTCGGAGCCGTGGCCCGCCCCTCCTCGGAGCCGTGGCCCGATCGCATGATCGGACCTCAGTCGCAGTGACACTGTGCTGCCAGCGAGAGCAGAGTGTCATGCGTGGATCGCAGAAGAGCCCCATGTGGCCCTTGCCTAATTGTCCGCAAAGCCGCTTTCCCCATTAATACAGGCACGCTTGGCTGAACAGAGCGTGCATATTTTATGAGGGGATAGTCAGAGATGGCTATTGCTCCTAGAAGAACTGTATCCTAATCTAAAAAATGAAGCTGCCTTGTATAACATATTCAGACAAGTGTGCCTTTGGCTGGCTAAAACTATTGACTATTTGAGCTTTTTAATGATTTTTCTCTGTTTTTCAGTTTCCAAGAGTTTGACCTTCAGGGATCGGCTTCCTGTAATTTCGACTGGTTATCCATAAGCCCAACACAAAATTCTGACGGGGCCAAAGCTTGTGGCTCTGCAATCCCAGCGCCATATACCTCCTTACAGGACCACGTATGGATCAAGTTTCATGCAGATGACCACATTTCCAAGAAAGGATTCCGCTTATCTTATACTGCAGGTATGGCGGGTAGGAATCTGTATGTGAGGAAGTGACATCACTGGAATAAGAGTCTTTGCCCCTACATTATACTGCTCCCAGATTGCATGGTGGCGAAAACCTAATGACCTCTTTAAAGGGAATCTGTGAGGTTTTCTAGTACAATACTAATGTTGCCTTTAAATAGAGATCAAGGAGATCTTTCAGGATCAGTAAGTTTTATTGCTTTGTTATCCTGTTTATCTTATTGTAAGCTCTGTAGAATTCAGTGTAATGTAGTAGCTAGTCAAGCATATGTAAATACAAACTGCATCTGTCCTGCTCCCATCTCCGTGCTGCCATCAGTGAAAGTAAATCTGAACTGCTTTTGCACTGCTGCCCCCACCCGTACTCCCTCCCACCTCTCAGCAGTGAGCAGTGAATATGCAAATTGTATTTACTTACATTCACTTGACTAGACACTGAATTCTATGGAGCTTACAGCAAGATAACAGGATAAGGTAGAGCAATAAATCTTACTGATATTGAAAGGTTTAGTTAAAGATAACAACATTAGTATTAGTATTGTACTACAAAATAACTGACAGATTCCCTTTTTAAAGGGGTCACCAGGTTTTCACCACCATGCAGTCTGGGAGCAGCATAATGTAGGGGCAAAGACTCTTATGCCAGCAATGTCACTTTCTGGACTACTCAATTTTAAAATCACTGTTTTCTCTGCTGCAGATCTACCAGTTCACTGAATGCTGAGCCAAGTATAACCCCACCCACACAATTGATGGACAACTAATCCTGAAGTGATGATGTCCTTCTGATAAAACACTGATTTATACTGACACAACACACAGCCTAGTAAGAGACACATTGCTGCAATCACCCCTCTAACAGGATAGGAAGTAGTGACATCCTGTTCTTTGATAATGAGTACACCCCCATATTTCTGTAAATATTTTGTTATATCTTTTCATGGTACAACACTGAAGATCTGACACTTTGATATAAGGTAGTGTACAGCTTGTATAACAGTGCAGATTTGGTGCCCTCTAAACTCAACACACAGCCATTAATGTCTAAACCGCTGGCAATAAAAGTGATTACACCCTTAAGTGAACAGGGCCAAATTGTGCCCAATTAGCTATTTGTTTTTTACAGGGTGGGGAGGTCAGCCTGTCAATACTCAGACCATATGCCACACACTGCATTGCACTAGTCTGCATGGCTGTCCTCCCAGAAGGAAGCCGCTTATAAAGATAATGCACAAGAAAGTCCACAAACAGTTTGCTGAAGACAAGCAGATGAAGGACATAAATTACGGGAACCATGTCCTGTGGTCTGATGAGACTAACAATAACTAACTATTTGGTTCAAATGGTGTCTAGACTGTGTGGTGGCAATTAGGTGAGGAAGACAAAGACAAGTCTCATGCCTTCAGTCAGGCATAGTGGTGGGAGTGTCATGGTTTGGGGCTGCATGAGTGCTGCCGGTTGTGGGGAGCTACAGTTCATTGAGGGAATCATGAATACCAATATGTACTGTGACATACTGAAGTAAAGCATGATTCCCTCCCTTCAGAAATTGGGCCACAGTGCAGTATTCCAACATAACAATCCCCAACAGCTCCAGGACGACCACGACCTTGCTAAAGAAACTGATTGTAAGGCTATGTGCCCACGGGACTATGTACCCACGGATTTTGCCGTGGAAAACTTGCGGATTTATCTGGATTTTCTAGATAAATCTGCAGGTTTTAGCAAGTACAGACACTCCCAGTGTTCTCCTATGGGACATGGGGAGTGCTATGTCCATGCTGCGGTATGTGCGGCTGCGGAACATGCTGCAGATGTCCCGCAGCCGCACGTAACTGCATGTCAATTATTCCTGTGGATATACCTGCGGAAATCCCGCCTCTCCACTGTGGTGATACAGGGCAGGACTTTCGCAGGTAAGTCGCACTAATGTCTGCAGGTTTAACTCTATACCTATCCATAGCTGCGGATTCTGGGTAGCTGCTGCAGGAAACCTGCGGACATACCTGCGGATATAGCAGCAGGTACAGTGTTCCGTGGGCACATAGCCCAAAAGTGCTGGACTGGCCAAGAGTCTCCAGACCTAAAACCTATTGACCAGCTGTGAGGCCTCCTCAAACTGAAGGTGGAGGCGCACAAGGTGACTAACAAGCACCAGCTCCTCGATGTCATCATGGAGGATGGAAGAGGATCCAGCGGCCCCTGTGAAGCTCTAGTGACCTCCAGGCCCAAGAGTTCAGGTAGTGCTGGAAAATAATAGTGGCCACACAAAATATTGACACTTTGGGCACAATTTGTCCAATTTCACTTGGGGGTGTACTCACTTTTGTTTCCAGCAGTATTGACATTAATGGGTGTGTGTTGAGTTTTTTTGAAGGGGCACAAAATTTACACTGATACAATGAAAAGTAGTCAGTCTTCAGTTTGTATAACAGTGTCCCATGAAAAGATATAATATATTTACCAAAATGTGAGGGGTGCAGTCACTTTTGTGATATTTTTTTTTTTATTTTTTTTTAGGTAAAGTGCACATTGTGTTTGTAGAATGATTTATTAAATCACTGTTTTAATTAACTATATATTTTTTTTTTCCTCTCTCCATCTTTGAAGGAAAGAAAAAATGCGAGCGGAATAGATTTCGCTGTGACAATGGGAAATGCATCTCCGAAACATTAAAGTGCAATCACATGGACGACTGTGGGGATGGTTCAGATGAAAGATTATGTGCCAAGCTCAATCGCCCGACCGAGGCGGCCTTTCAGCCCTGCGCTTCCAATCAGTTTCAGTGCCTGTCGCGTTTCACCAAAGCCTACACTTGCCTGCCTAACTCTGTGAAGTGTGATGGGAACATCGACTGTCTGGACTTGGGCGATGAGATTGATTGTGACTTACCCACGTGTGGGCAGTCCCTGAAATACTTCTACGGGGCATTCAGCTCCCCCAACTATCCAGACTTCTACCCCCCAGGCAGTAACTGCACGTGGCTTATAGACACAGGAGATCGCCGGAAGGTTATTCTGCGTTTTACAGACTTCAAGCTGGATGGAACAGGCTATGGCGACTACGTAAAAATTTACGATGGTCTGGAGGAAAATGCTCGTAAACTTTTGCGAGTTTTAACGGCTTTCGATTCCCACGCTCCACTCACAGTAGTCTCCTCATCAGGTCAAATCCGGGTCCATTTTTGTGCCGATAAGGTGAATGCGGCCCGAGGATTCAATGCCACTTACCAAGTAGACGGATTCTGTCTCCCGTGGGAGATTCCCTGTGGGGGTAACTGGGGCTGTTACACCGAGCAGCAGCGATGTGATGGCTACTGGCATTGCCCAAATGGAAGAGATGAGCTAAACTGTTCAATGTGCCAAAAAGATGAATTCCCTTGTTCCAGAAATGGGGTGTGCTACCCGCGTTCTGACCGCTGTAATTACCAAAATCACTGCCCCAATGGCTCAGATGAGAAAAATTGCTTCTTTTGCCAGCCAGGAAATTTTCATTGCAAGAATAACCGATGCGTCTTTGAAAGTTGGGTGTGCGACTCTCAAGACGACTGCGGTGATGGGAGCGATGAGGAAAACTGTCCAGTTATTGTACCCACGCGCGTCATCACTGCGGCGGTGATTGGCAGCCTGATCTGTGGGCTGCTTCTGGTGATCGCATTGGGATGTACCTGCAAGCTCTACTCTCTCCGCATGTTTGAACGCAGGTAATAATTGTCTTAGATGCATAGTTTCCATTGTTGCACTTCGCTACTTACCCTGCTCCTGAATGTCATGACCGTTGAGAGGGCAGCCGGTCATTGCACGACTGTGACATCACCCACCACAGGTCCTATTAATGCAAAGTAACTGCTGACTGCACTATAAACTGGCCTTTAAAGGGACTGTATCGCGTTTTTTTATTTTTGTATTAAAAATAGTGATTATGAAATCAAGTATTTTTAATACAAAATGAAAATCGCAGCTTATTTACTTTTTCTGTTATTCTAATTTTACTGGAGGCACTGGGGGCCATGTCGGATTTGCTGTGTGTGTAACGACAGTTACACACTCCTTTATGGCAGCCCCTGGGCATAGAGAATAGTGGTCGTGGCCCGACCCCATTCACTAACGTTACAGTGGGCGTCTGCTGTGACCGGGACGCGCCCCCTGGGCTGTCCAGCTCACAGCAGAGGGAGGATCTCCGCGCCATTTTTGTGGAGCTTCAAGCCATGCTTTTTGCTCCACTTTACACATGTCAACCGCCGAGATGTGAGTCCGGGCCGCCTCCCCTCCCCCCGTTACCGATGACACCCCCTCCCTCCGCTCTTCCCAGCCCCCGCCACTGCAGCTGCCCCTCCCCCCGCCGTTACCGTTTGTAATGAAACCCCCTCCCTCCGCTCTCCCCAGCCCCCGTTCTGCCGTGTGTGTGTGGTCTCCAAACCCCCCCCCCCCCCCGCTCAACCCTACCACCTGCCGGCCTGTGTGTGTACCGGTGATACTGTCTGCAGGGTTGTGTATCTAATCCTATCCTGTGGGATACTGTCTGCTGAGCCGTGTATCTAATCCTGTCCTGTGTGATACTGTATGCTGAGCTGTGTATCTAATCCTCTCCTGTGTAATACGAGGGCTGGCAGACCAATTACCCGCAGGCTATGGGTCGGTGGAGGATTGATCCCCGGTATCTGGCCAGATGCTGCTCCCCCTATAAAGTTTATGGGGAACCGAATCTGGCCAAAAGGGGTAGGAGCAAGCGCTTCATACTCACCGATGACGGGGCGGCTGTCACACTGCTCCCACGGCGGCTTTCATCTTCCATAGCCGGCTCATTATTCCATCTTGTATTCACTCCTTCCTTGCTCACCGGTGGCTGTGATTGGTTGCAGGCAGACACACCCCAACGCAGAGTGACAGCTGTCTCAGTGCAACCAATCACAGCCACCGGTGGGAGGGTCATAGCGTACAGTAAAAAAAAAAAAAAAAAAAAATGTATCAAAACCAGCGTGCGGTCCTCCCAAATTTTGCTAACCAGCCAGGATAAAGCCTCACAGCTGGGGGCTGGTATTCTCAGGCTGGGGAGCCCCACGTTATGGGGAGCCTCCCAGCCTAAAAATATCAGCCAGCAGCCACCCGGAATTGCCGCATCCATTAGATGCGACAGTGCCAGACTTTTCCCGGGCCTTCACGTTGCCGTGATGCAGTGGCAATCTGGGTAATGAAGGAGTTAAAGGCAGCAGCCCATAGCTGCCACTAAGTCATAATTTAGTGACGGCAGGCGTCTATATGACACCCCCCTCATCACTAAACTGTAAGTGAAAGTAAAGCTAGGTTCACACACTGCTTTTTTTTTTTTTTTATGCGTTTTTGTAGCCAAAAACGCACAAAAAAGCACCCGTTGCAAAAAACCGCGGCAACAACGCATGCTTTTTTTACCCCCTTTTTTTTTTCTTGCTGCGTTTTTGCTCTCCGCGTTTTTATCAGTGAACAATGCCATTTAAAGATTGTTGAAAAAATAAAAAAAAGATAAAAGGTCTAACATTTCCTTCTTCAATATGTTCTTCATTATCCACTAGTGTATGCAGGAGAGCAGACAGCTGCAGAACTACAAGGTTCAGCATGCTCCATCCAGGACTGTATGCTGGAGGGAGAAGCAGGGGGAGCAGCACTACAAGGTTCAGCATGCTTCATCCACTAGTGTATGCAGGAGAGCAGACAGCAGCTGCAGAACTACAAGGCTCAGCTTCCTCCATCCAGGACTCTATGCAGGAGTTTTTTGCCCCCCAAAAAAATAACGTGGGCTTTGCCATATTTTTGTATGCTAGCCGGGTACAGCAGGCAGGTACGGGCTGCCCCCAACCTCCAGCTGCCTATTTGTACCCAACTGTGAACCAAAAATATAGTGAAGCTATTTTTTTGATTTTTTTTAATTAATTATTTCATGAATTTCATGAAATAATTTAAAATAAAAAAATGACATGGGCTTCGCCCAATTTTTGAGTCCAGCCAGGTACAACTAGGTAGCTGGGGATTGGAATCTGCAGTGCAGAGTGCCCAAGCTTTCTGGGCACCCCCGCTGCGTATTGCAGTCCGCAGCCACCCCAGAAAATGTCGCTTTCATAGAAGCGCCATCTTCTGGCGCTGTATCCAACTCTTCCAGCTGCCCTGATGCCGGGTGGCTCGCTGGGTAATAATGGGGTTAGGGATAGCTTTATATTATCAGCTGGCCCTAAGCCCGAAATTCATGGAGTCACACCAATATTAGACATGGCCACCATTAATTTCTAGTAAAGATAAAAAAAAAAAAAAAACACAGAAAAATATTTTTATTAGAAATAAAACACAACACTATTAGTGACTCCATCTTTATTGAAATAAAGAACCCCCCCTTCCGCAGTAATCCTGGGTCAAGGGTCCCGCGCCGTCCAATCCGGATCCAATATCATCTCATAGATTTGCTGGAAGGCAAAGCGATCAGATGATGTATCAGGATCAAGGGCCTGAATCACATGACACCGGCTGATTGTATAAAAGCAGTTTATACAATCAGCTGATGCATCAGTGCAGAAAAAAAAACCTACACACGTCCGTGCTGACTCCTGTCCGATCGCTGCAGGAGCTGCCGGTAATCAGTGAAGCGGTCTCCTGACTGCATCAGCACATAGCCGGCCAGGCGGTAAAAAGCCGGCGTCGCGAGACTTACGATCAGCTGATGTGTCAGGTGACCGCATCAGGTGATCCACCGGCAGGTCCTGCAGCCATCGGACGTGCCTGGGAGCCGGCACACAGCCGGAGTGGCGGTACCAGTAGAGGAGCTGGGAGCGGGCATGGCACCGGGAGCCTGCAGACAGATGAGTATGACTTTTTTTTTTTCTTCTAATGTTCACTTTTGATTTCGCAGCTGCTTCCCGCACGGGAGCAGACCTGGCGCCACACGGGAGATTGAAGCAGCGTTGGCGGTACCGGGAGGATTCGATGACCGCAGTCTATATATATACAGTTAGGTCCAGAAATATTTGGACAGTGACACAATTTTGGCGAGTTGGGCTCTGCATGCCACCACATTGGATTTGAAATGAAACCTCTACAAGAGAATTCAAGTGCAGATTGTAACGTTTAATTTGAAGGTTTGAACAAAAATATCTGATAGAAATTGTAGGAATTGTACACATTTCTTTACAAACACTGCACATTTTAGGAGGTCAAAAGTAATTGGACAAATAAACCAAACCCAAACAAAATATTTTTATTTTCAATATTTTGTTGCAAATCCTTTGGAAGCAATCACTGCCTTAAGTCTGGAACCTATGGACATCACCAAACGCTGGGTTTCCTCCTTCTTAATGCTTTGCCAGGCCTTTACAGACGCAGCCTTCAGGTCTTGCTTGTTTGTGGGTCTTTCTGTCTTAAGTCTGGATTTGAGCAAGTGAAATGCATGCTCAATTGGGTTAAGAACTGGTGATTGACTTGGCCATTGCAGAATGTTCCACTTTTTTGCACTCATGAACTCCTGGGAAGCTTTGGCTGTATGCTTGGGGTCATTGTCCATCTGTACTATGAAGCGCCGTCCGATCAACTTTGCGGCATTTGGCTGAATCTGGGCTGAAAGTATATCCCGGTACACTTCAGAATTCATCCGGCTACTCTTGTCTGCTGTTATGTCATCAATAAACACAAGTGACCCAGTGCCATTGAAAGCCATGCATGCCCATGCCATCACGTTGCCTCCACCATGTTTTACAGAGGATGTGGTGTGCCTTGGATCATGTGCCGTTCCCTTTCTTCTCCAAACTTTTTTCTTCCCATCATTCTGGTACAGGTTGATCTTTGTCTCATCTGTCCATAGAATACTTTTCCAGAACTGAGCTGGCTTCATGAGGTGTTTTTCAGTAAATTTAACTCTGGCCTGTCTATTTTTGGAATTGATGAATGGTTTGCATCTAGATGTGAACCCTTTGTATTTACTTTCATGGAGTCTTCTTTTTACTGTTGACTTAGAGACAGATACACCTACTTCACTGAGAGTGTTCTGGACTTCAGTTGATGTTGTGAACGGGTTCTTCTTCACCAAAGAAAGTATGCGGCGATCATCCACCACTGTTGTCATCCGTGGACGCCCAGGCCTTTTTGAGTTCCCAAGCTCACCAGTCAATTCCTTTTTTCTCAGAATGTACCCGACTGTTGATTTTGCTACTCCAAGCATGTCTGCTATCTCTCTGATGGATTTAATCTTTTTTTTCAGCCTCAGGATGTTCTGCTTCACCTCAATTGAGAGTTCCTTAGACCGCATGTTGTCTGGACACAGCAACAGCTTCCAAATGCAAAACCACACACCTGTAATCAACCCCAGACCTTTTAACTACTTCATTGATTACAGGTTAACGAGGGAGACGCCTTCAGAGTTAATTGCAGCCCTTAGAGTCCCTTGTCCAATTACTTTTGGTCCCTTGAAAAAGAGGAGGCTATGCATTACAGAGCTATGATTCCTAAACCCTTTCTCCGATTTGGATGTGAAAACTCTCATATTGCAGCTGGGAGTGTGCACTTTCAGCCCATATTATATATATAATTGTATTTCTGAACATGTTTTTGTAAACAGCAAAAATAACAAAACTTGTGTCACTGTCCAAATATTTCTGGACCTAACTGTATATATCTGTGTGTGTGTGTGTGTGTGTGTGTGTGTGTGTGTGTGTGTGTGTGGGGGCGGGCTCAGAACAGTCAGTGTGTGTGTATGTATATGTGTGCGTGTGTATATATATATATATATATATATATATATATATATATATATATATATATATATATATATATATATGTGTGTATGTATATATATGTATATATATATATATATATATGTGTGTATGTATATATATGTGTGTGTGCGCTCATAAGTCAGTGTATATAGCGTATCTGTAACAGTCAGTGTATATATGTGGAATAGTGTTTCCACTTTACTTCCAGGTGGAGCTGTACAATGCATATACAGTCACCCATAAATTGGCGACACATTACTATGAAATACACCTCCTCCCCTTTTGGGTGCAGTGTAACATCCAAAAGGGAGGAGAATAGGCATGTCATCTAGTGACTGCCCAATTTTGCAGCTATCGTAATTCTACTAAGGATTACTATAGCTTTTTGATGTGTACACAGGAAGATGCTCCCCCTATTGGTAAGTATAAGTATTTTTTATATAAAAGTTTTATTTTACATATTTAAAAGTTTAATTACGTTAAGAAAATAGTAGTTGTTAAACAATTATAATAATGTTTGCTGATTTTGGCCTACAAAAAAAAAAATTAGACGATAGGACAACCCCCTTTAAAAAAGGACTTTCTCCATGTTCTACCCTTTAAGCAGTTCCAAAAGTCAGGCCCATCACACTCTTGACTGCCACATCCTATTACCCGGTGTCGTAAATATGCAGTTTTCGGGAGTTTTGTGATACCTCAGCTTTGTTTTTGGGTTTTTTCACATCCCTGGCAGGTGTTTTTTGTTTACAGATTCAATCATTCTCCTTTTCCTGTTATTTTTCCCTGCTCACCTCTTGGCCCCTACCCACCACCAAGGTGCTGCTCACCTCTTGGCCCCTACCCACCACCAAGGTGCGGCTCACCTCTTGGCCCCTACCCACCACCAAGGTGCGGCTCACCTCTTGGCCCCTACCCACCACCAAGGTGCGGCTCACCTCTTGGCCCCTACCCACCACCAAGGTGCGGCTCACTTGGCCCCTACCCACCACCAAGGTGCTGCTCACCTCTTGGCCCCTACCCACCACCAAGGTGCTGCTCACCTCTTGGCCCCTACCCACCACCAAGGTGCTGCTCACCTCTTGGCCCCTACCCACCACCAAGGTGCTGCTCACCTCTTGGCCCCTACCCACCACCAAGGTGCTGCTCACCTCTTGGCCTCTTCCCACCACCAAGATGCTGCTCACCTCTTGGCCTCTACCCACCACCTAGGTGCTGCTCACCTCTTGGCCTCTACCCACCACCAAGGTGCTGCTCACCTCTTGGCCCCTGCCCACCACCAAGGTGCTGCTCACCTCTTGGCCCCTGCCCACCACCAAGGTGCTGCTCACCTCTTGGCCCCTGCCCACCACCAAGGTGCTGCTCACTTCTTGGCCCCTACCCACCACCAAGGTGCTGCTCACCTCTTGGCCTCTACCCACCACCAAAGTGCTGCTCACCTCTTGGCCTCTACCCACCACCAAGGTGCTGCTCACCTCTTGGCCCCTACCCACCACCAAGGTGCTGCTCACCTCTTGGCCCCTACCCACCACCAAGGTGCTGCTCACCTCTTGGCCCCTACCCACCACCAAGGTGCTGCTCACCTCTTGGCCCCTACCCACCACCAAGGTGCTGCTCACCTCTTGGCCTCTACCCATCACCAAGGTCCTCCTCACCTCTTGTCCCTACATACCACCAAGGTCCTGCTCACCTCTTGTCCCTACATACCACCAAGGTCCTGCTCACCTCTTGCCCCCTGAAAGAAAAGGTGCAATAATCAAAGACAAGGGTTAGGAACATCTGTGCTGACATCCCATTGATGGCGCACTGCTTTGGGGGCACTGTGTCACATGACCTGATGCAGTGACATGGGCACTGCAATACACGTTTCGCCAGGGCATCGCACTGGATCAAGACGACTTTGCTTATAAAAGCTTTTTTGGAACGTAGCTTGGACTACCGCAGGAGACTGATAGTGAAAATGGGACAACTCTATTAAAGGGACACTGTCATCCAAGAATGACTGACTGTTCAAACCAAATCCACGTGCTCGGTGTGCCAGATAGGGTATATGCACACGATTAGGACCCACTGCATCGTGGACGTGGTGGATCCTGACCTGCGAGGCCGCAAGTCTCCTCTGCAGGAAACCGCAGCTGCTTGTGCCCACGATTCGGGCTCGGGCAGTTGTAGTCTCTCGCTGTGTTCCCCCTGCAGAGAACACTCGCGTCTTTGCAGCAAAGAATTGACATGCTGCGATTTGAGAAGCTACACCGCAGGTCAGTTTACCCTGCGGGGAAAACAAGCACAGTGGCCAGGGGATGTCTAGAAATCCCATCCACTGTGCTTGTACTGTACAACGCAGCGTTTTGGATGCAGCGAAAACACTCTACATCCAAAACGCTGTTAGCCCTGATTGTGGGCACGCAGCCTTAGTGCACCTACCCACCTACTTGTTTTCATTCTCTCTACTCTTTTTTTTCTGTTGGACCCCAGAGCTGTCAATCAAAGAGGGGAGTGGGGAGATAGAGGGGGGGGAAACAAGCAGTTGGCAAGGTGTACCAACAGTCTGGCCACACCAAGGGTACACCGAGTGACTGGACTTGATTTAAATGCTCTTTTTATGCTGACAATCCTTTTTAAAGAATTCATATAATCAAAGGTGCCCTTGTGGGGTGTATGGACATCATACCGGAGGATTTCTGCAGTAGCCATTGCACAGTAGTAGCCTAGCTGGGGCAGCTTCTCTGGAAACCTGAACGCTTTTTGAATGGGGTTGTCTCGGATGGGATATCCCTCTTTTTTTGTTTCCATGCATCCAGGGCTTTAAGGGAGTTTTCTGAAATTTGCCCACAAGGTCAAAAGTGACCACTATTATCATAGTTGCCCATTATTTTCTGGGGATATGTAATCTAGCCGTCCTTTATAATGCTCCCTCCAACCTTAAATGCCCCTTTTTTGGGCTCTGTTTACATAAACAAATCCTTCATTTTTGGCCAAGGAGTTCCCAGAAATCTTCGACAGTTGGCAAATATGTATTTCATGAAAAAAACCAACACAGCCAATCTCATCATCTATTAGAACTATTTAACAGAAAAAGGGACTTGTGGACCCCTCTCATTAGTTTCCCCCTTGTAGACAGGTTTGATTAACTAGGACCGTTTTCCTCTGGTTGGTGGATGCTCCATTAAGGTTTCATGAGATCCTGTAGTACAGTGCTTTAAGGAAATCTGTCACTAGGTTTTTACCCCCCCATCTGAGAGCCGCATAATGTGGAGACAGTCCCCCTGATTCCAGTGATGTCACTTACTGAGATGTTTGCTGTCATTTTGACAACACCAGTGTTTTTCTTTTCTGCATTTATACAGAGCTCATGAATATGCTGGACTACCTGCAGCACGCCAAGTAGTCCTGTAATGATAATCTACTGATTATTAAACCGTCACTTTTATAAAACATACATCCAGCAGCCCAGCATTTGACACATCGCTGAAATCAGGATTTCTGGCTCTACATTATGCTGCTCTCAGATTAGGTGGCAAAAGGTAATCTGTCCCCGTCACCAGGTCTTTAAGTCGGCACCAATTCCTTCAGCTGCTACGGCTAGTGACTGAACCCTTCAGAACCAGGCTAAAGTCGCCGTCAGCCTTTCTGGGTTTATATCTATATCTATCTATATATATCTATCTCGATTTTAATTGTGTTTCTATGTCCTCTTCAGGACAGATGCTATACATGACTTATCACTGGTCTCAGTATTGATGCCTCTGTAGACGGCATGAGACTGAGGCCATTTTGCTGCTCTCAGATTATAGTAAAAAAACATTGTGATAGATTCCCTTTTACTTTACACCTGTTTTTAACTGTTTTTGTTAAATTTTTGCTTTCCCTTCCTCTTTTAAAGGTCCTTTGAAACCCAACTTTCACGAGTGGAGGCTGATTTATTGAGACGGGAAGCCCCTCCATCTTATGGCCAATTGATTGCTCAAGGCTTAATCCCTCCAGTCGAGGACTTTCCAGTCTGCTCTCCAAACCAGGTATTCATTAGTACTCCAACTATATTTTTCATTAAAGGGGACCTGTTGCATGGGAAAAAAATGCTATTAACCTGCACATATGGGGTTAATAGCATTCTGAATTTGCCCGGCGTCTGCACTTTAAAACCCCCTGCTGGGAGGAAATTAACTTTAATCCTTCCGGCAGCAATCCGGTTTCAGTCATTGAGGAGGCGCCGGCGTGTGTTTTTGAAGCGGCATCTGTAACCGCCGCCCACATGGACAGCTGCTTCTAATGCTGAGCGGTTGTCGGTCTACACAAAGTCTATGTAGAGCTTTAACTTATGTTCCTGTCTACACCATTGTCTGCTACAGTGTCCTGCACAGCCATTGGCCAGAAGAGCCTCTATGCAGGGGACCAATTTAAAGGGGGGCAAGCCTCTCATTTAGCCCTCATTCTCCTGTTTTACTTGGGGGTCCCAGCAGTCAAATAAGGATTCATAGTTTTCAGTATATAGAGAATAAGTCGGTGTTGATGACTCTAGTAGCAACTTATCGTCCCTAAATGTAAATTGCCCAATCCTTTTATCACTCGATATCTTGTTCGTAGGCCGCCAGGGATAATAGTAGACTTGGCAGGTTTGGATGACATTTACATGTCCTAGGCTCTTGATAATAAGAAAGAGATGGCATAAGTAGCAAAATAGAAAAGCACACATAGAACAGGCAAGACCATTAGCAGCGCTTAGCTGAGTATTTGGTAAAATGAGCCAATCACCTGTGAGCTCCACACTTCAGCTTCCTAATGAGTAGGTCATCACTAATTGCAATGGATTTCTACCTTCAGAATGTAAACATTAATGCCAAGTGAACATATTTTAAAGTAATGAGCTTATGCATGACCTTTAATTACTGTTTTTCATTTTATTTATTTATTTATTTTTTTCAGGCTTCGGTTTTGGAAAACTTGAGAATTGCTGTACGCTCTCAGCTGGGATTCACCTCCATTCGACTCCCAATAGCCGGCAGATCCAGCAACATTTGGAATAGGATTTACAATTTTGTACGATCCCGCAACTCTGGTTCTTTGTCTTTGGCGTCTACCAGTGGAGATGGTTCTACAAGCCAAGGAGCTAACCGAGAGGGAGATCGGGGGAGCTCACACAGGGGACTCTTCTCTGTGGAGTCGGAAGATACTGATGCAGAAAATGAAAGAAGAGATGCTCAAGGGGCTGTTGGAGGGGTTGCTGCTCCTTTGCCTCAGAAAACCCCTCCTGCTTCTGCCGTGGAAGCCGCAGTGAGTGGAAGTGGGAGTTCTACTGCACCAGCATCTAACAGTAGACCAGCGGCTACTACCAGGGAAACCCCTGCTCCAGAACTCCCCGTTGTAAGTCCAGCCCGCCAGCAGCTCAGTAGCGCTCTTAGCAGAATGACTCAAGGTTTACGATGGGTGCGAATTACTCTTGGGAGGTCAAGCTCTGCAGGTCAGAACCAAAGCCCCCTGAGGCAACTCGACAGCACCGGAGCTGGAAGAGAAGATGATGACGATGTAGAGATGTTGATTCCAGCTTTAGACTTTGACCTAAATGACTGCACTAGACCATTACTTGATCTCACCTCCGATCAGGGGCAAGGACTTGCACAGCAAAGTGCAACATCTCAAGGAGGAAGGTCCTGCAGTCGCGATGGTCCTTGCGAGTGTTGTGGGATTGTCCACACCGCTCAAATCCCAGACACCTGCTTGGAAGCGGTGCTCAAGAATGAAACTAGCGATGACGAAGCACTGCTACTCTGCTAAACACACGCAGCACTTGGGAATCGTGTTTGGAGCAATATCTAGTCACCGTTTTGTACTTCACAGAAACCAACAAACGCTTGGTATATTCAGGCAAAAAAAAGAAATACAGGAACTAGTTCTGCATCTTGGCACTTGTGGTTACTACCGTGATTGTCCTTCTGCGGAGATGTTGGTGGATGATCCATAAGCTTTTTATCAGTACAGAATTAAAGTCTAGTTTACGTTGTGTAATCTTTAGTTGTGTATGTGGCTCCGTGAGCAGCAGTAACTTGTGGCCAAACGCAACGAGTATCGTAGGAGACTGGTTGGGAGGAAAGCAATGTCCCTCGGTACAAAAATCACAATTGCTGAACTTGAACACTGATTAGGTTGTGTAAGAAAGTGTGGATTTTAATTTTATTTTTTTTTGTATGTCTTTTGGTTGTTTATTATATCATATCATTTTATACAAGTTGGTCCTATCAGACTTTGCAAACCCCTTTGCTCTTCTTTTTTTTTGTTTTTCTTCAAACATTTATCAATGTTTACTCATAATTTTAGTTCCAAATTTTAAGGAATTGACAATTCTCATTCTTAAGTAGCCGGAGAGCCACTATCACATTGTGTATTTGTGGAGGTTGTGATTATTGGCTTGGCTAACAAATTTCTAGTTTTTTTTACTGTGATAAGACATGGTTCGTATAGGAACTCGGTACTTGACGTCAAGTACCGGTATATCAGTCGGTACTTAAATCTTACATTGACGGTACTTTGATTAGAAGCATTGCCCGGAAATAGAAACATTTTATTTCGGGAGGGTGTAGTACCTCATTTTCTCCAGCGAGATCACGGTTATGATCTATAAAGAAGGTACGACATACTAAAAGTCCAGCGTAGGTTAGGAAAGGCTTCGTAAATCTCAACATTTTTAGGTTTCAAAAATCTTCCCTATTGTTATACATTTTTTTTTTATTAGTATTATTATTAGAACGGTTACACATGTACTTGATATATAGGGAAATATGCATTTTACATGGTCATTGGACTTATGCTTGAAAGGGAAAAAAATCAATGGGTTTCTGTTGCCTGAATACAGTGGTGGGAGTGATGAAGGTGGCCTTCTCCCCTTCTCCCTTGATCACTTGACGTAGTTACTTTAGAAGAAGCTCTATATCATATGGTTGTGTATTCGCTCCATTACACATCACGCCGTATTATATAATCCTGACAAGAAGAAAATGTGCTCGAGCATCACAGATTATAAGGTGTGTTTTCTATAGAAGTGGAGGATTTAATGAAAAATCTGGTGACAAGCAAAAATATCCAGTCAGTTTGTAGGGATTGTTCAGGATTTGAAAACCATGGCTGCTTTCTCCAAGAAATGGTGCTGCTCTGTGGTTCCTGGTCAGATGAGGAACTGTTTCCAGTACAAAACAGGAGAGGTTTTTTTTATCCCCGAATGATGCTGAGCCCCCTTTAAGAAGAACCTGTCACTAGATTCATGCTGCCCGAACCACAGGTAACATTAATCGGAGCCGGGCTGCCTGATTGCAGACAGGTAGATTTTACTCTGAAACGCTTCTCCATTTCAGAGTAATTTGAAAAGTCAGCCAGGAACTACAGGAGGAGACCGGACTCATCTGGGGTTGACTTTAGCCGGCTTATCTCTGCCCCATGTGATTGTTCAGTGGGAGAGCACTGTCACACAGGGGAGAGACATGAAATGCTATAGGAGTAGAGCAGAGAAAAGCCGTCCGGGGACTATAGGGGGAGACTAGACTCGTCTAGTGCCACTGTTGGCTGGCTCTTCCCTGCCCCACCTCAGGTGATTGGTCAGTCTTTCCCTCTACACACAGAGAAAAGTCGACCGGGTACTATAGGGTGAGACAGGACTCATCTGGTTCTGTCGTTACCCGGCTCCTCTCTGCCCCACCCCAAGTGATTGACCGGTGTCTCCCTCTACACACATGGCAGAGACATGTCACTGTACAGGAGTGGAACAGAGAAAAGCCGGCCGGACACTATAAAGGGAGACCAAACTCATCTGGTAGTGCCAACAACTGGCTTCTCGCTGACTCAGCCCAAGTGATTGACCGGTCTTTCCCTCTATACACACACGGCAGAGATGTTACTGTACAGGAGTGGAGCAGAGAAAAGCCAGCTGGGGGTAGCAGCGGGATTAGTCATGTCTGTCTATATGGTTCCTAGCCGGCTCTTCAAACTGTTTTCTCTGAAGCACTGTTGTAAAATTATACCTGTCTGCAGTCGGGCAGCCATGCTCAGATTTCATGCTACCTGTGGTTTATCAGCATTAATGATGAGCGAGTTTTGAAATACTCGGATTCGCGATACTCATAACGAGTACTGTCTAATACTCGCGTATGCATTCCAAATAGTGTGTGCAATGCAAGTCACTGGGGAATATTCGCAATGTAACGAGTAACCCGATTGCCGCAGTATGTACTACTCAAATAGTGCGTCATTCGGGTTACATTGCGAGTACTCCCCATTGACTTGCATTGCACACCCTATTCGGAATGCATACGTGAGTATTAGACAGTACTCGTTATGAGTATTGTGAATCCGAGTATTCCGAAACTCACTCCTCATTAGTCAGCATGAATTTACTCACAAGTTTTCCTATTAGCTTTTTTTATTGTTTGGGGCTTGAAGTGATGTTTACATGTTTGGCACGTGACCACTGAGGCCGGTGATTACTGGAAGACCTGAGGAGATCAGTAGAGAAGCAGACCCAAAAGCTAAGGCGATGGACTGGTACACCACTGTGCCTGCCGTGTATGGTGGACATTGGGGCTGCCTCTGAAATTAGGGTTGTCTTGCGTCTAGGCAAAGTGGAGTATTTCTTTAACGGTGTCTTATCAGCAGCATCGGAGGAGCTCTGTGGCTCTGTAGAAGACAGGATCAGCTTCAGAGCAGCCTGGTGCATGTTCAACCACCATTGATATATTGCGGCAGTAGCCGGTAACCTGGGGGCCATGATCCGCAAACAAGAACATGTAAAAATCCTTGAAAACAGAGTGGATATTTTTAATAATGGGTAAATTACAATTTTTATTTATTTTTTTTAAACCCATTTAATAAGCTAACCTTTTTAAGAAGATTATTTACATGGGGGAAAAAATACAGAATATTAAGTTGTAATTGAAAGGAAAAAAAATCTATTACATTACGTATTGGATAGACGTCTACATGTGCATAAAAAATATATATAGTTTTCATATCCTGGTTTACAAGAATGTTGAATGCGTTTGTGGTTAAAGTGGCCATGTCCATCCATATACACAGTGGTTGGGTCTGTTTTTGTTGCTCGTTTTAGATCGTTCCCTATCACTTTGCTAGATTTCATTGAGGGCACAGAAGCACGTCTAGTTGATGTGTTAGAGGAGATTAGTAAAGTGTTAATTTAATGACGGATAGGTGACTGGTGCCTCTAAGATGAGGGAAACTGTTCATGAGCTTAAAAGGTTATTCCATCTCCAAGAGCCTATCCCAATATGTAGAAGGTGTAATATTATTAGCCATGATCTAGCCAGGTCTCTTGCCTCATGTTCAAGGCATTGCACTTTAGGTATCCATGGTTACAACCACTCATATAGTGACAGCTTGTGGTCATAGCCATGGATACCTAAGCTGCAATGCCCTGCACATGAGGTAAGAGAAATGGCTATATTAGGAGAACTATACTACATTTCTAATTGGAAGAATTTTGCCAATATTATTATTACACCTATTAAATATTGTGATAGGATCTTGGAGATGGAAATGTCATGGATACCTACGCTGCAATGCCCTGCACATGAGGTAAGAGAAATGGCTATATCAGAAGAACTATACTACATTTCTAATTGAAAGAATTTGCCAATATTGTTCCTATTACATATTAGGATCTTGAAGATGGGAATAGCCCTATAAAAACAAATGGGAGAAGCTGTGCTTAGTAGGGGATATTGAATTTCGACGCACCTTCCTTAGCGGTGTTATTGTCTTTGGATGCGGCAGCTCGGGGCCTCGCAGTATTACAGGAGCCGATGTCGTGGTCTTGGCTCGTTTACAAGCTTATACTTACGTGTAGTCATTGAATAGGAGATTTTTTAATTTAAAGGGAATACACTTGTATTTACACCGCAATTTTACATTACTTCTTGCACAATTGATACAGCTGATGTACACACATTAGGTGGGCTTCCCCGGCCCCCAAGTGGCTGAACATTTTATCCCCATAAGTCCGGGGCCACACTGGAGGCTACTGCGATCCTCGCATGACACTCGGCTAACACTGGCAACACAGCGGGAGCCGAGTGTCATGCGAGTGTTACTGCGACTGAGGTCCGATCTTTCGATCAGACCACAGCTGCGGACAGGCGGGCCGGTGCTGCGGAGGAGAGGGAGGAATTTATCTCCCTCTCTCCTTCGTTGCCGGCTATTGCCATTCTCGCCCTGCACTCGCGGTACACCGGTGTACCGCGAGTGCAGTGCGATTTTTCTCTCGCCCCATAGACTTGAATGGATGGGAGAGAAACAAGGATCGCATTGCACCTGCAGTATGCTGCGACTATTTTCTCGGTCCGATTAGGGCTGAGAAAATAATCGCTCATGGGTGCTGGCACGTAGCGTACCGTAATATTTGTTTGTGTGGGATGCGATGTTTTATCGCATCCAACTCACTCAGAGTTCATGCTGTGTGTCTTAGGCCTTACTCTGAAAAAGGAAGAAATCTGTTACTCTGACTTGAGGGCTGGAGGACCCCATATAGGGTACATCGGCCCCCTGCCCATCGGTTTTGACTTGCCTTGTAGATGTGCTGTAAATACTGAGCTGAAAATACCGATTTATGAGATGTGAAAAATTACTCCACTTTGGAGAAAACAAAAACGATTGATCAGAACAGATTTTGTTCTTCAGATCCTAAATTTGCTAGGTTGTGAGAGGAACCTTTTACAGAAGGTTTTCCTGCACTCTGTTCCCCAATTTAGGAAGTGCCCAGTAAAGTCACGACAGATTTAAAGGGACGAGATTACTATGCATTGCCTTGAATTTTTTTTTATGGGTCTTAATTTTATTTTTTATTTTGTTTTTGGCGTTGTACTCGAATATAAACTTGTACTTTTTTATTTATTATATCTATATACTTCTTCAGTCTCAAGTCTTGCTCGGTAATTGGTCGTTTTGGTACTGTATGTCAGAGAGCAGAACTAATTTCCAACACGCACACCTCTGTGAATCCGTGTATGTATATCGCTATATACATACACCAACAACAACAAAAAATAAAAATAAAAAAACACTATGCGCTTTCTTGGATATATTCAGGTGGTTTCTGCTTTTGCTACAGACAGATTTGCTTATACTAATACCATTATTTTATCTGGGTTCATTGCTGGTGATAAGAAATTTTTCACACTGTTTTTCTATATTTTGTAATGTAAAAAAAAATTCACAATGTACTGTTGAAAAACCTGCGATTACATTGGAAAAAAGAAATCTGCTGTTTTTTATTTATTCATTTTTTTTCTCCATTTTTCTTTTTTCTTTTTTTTTTTTTTGGACTTTTACTGAACATTATTAATATGGACGTTGTGTTTGTGTCTGTATGCTATTTATTGAATTTAAACACTTTGAACGGCATTTTACAAGCATGTTTCAAGTCCTGTGCATATGTCCTGTGTAGTCAGTGAAACTGACCAAATGTTTTATGTATGAACATTAAATTTACTTTTTTGCTAAACTTTGTGATCTGGGTCTAAAATGTTGATTTTGATTCATCTCTTCAGTTCAACACTTGTCAACTTGACCTATTGATGAGTAGAGACCAAAGTTTTTGTTTTTTTTGTTCATGCCGATATTGATGATTGGGCATCATGGTGTTTGAGGTCATAAAGAAGGCCACAGCTGGGTACTAGTTAAGGCAGCTTTACACGCTACGATATATCTAACGATATGTCGTCGGGGTCACGTCGTTAGTGACGCACATCAGGCCTCGTTTGACATATCGTAGCGTGTGACAGCTACGAGCGTCTGTTAATGAGCAAAAATACTCACCTTATCGTTGCTTGTTGACACGTCGTTCATTTTCAAAAAATCGAACGTCCTTCTGTGCTCCGGTTGTTCATCGTTCCTGAGGCAGCACACGTCGCTCCGTGTGACATCCCGGGAACGATTAACTGCAGCTTACCTGCGGCCGCCGGCAATGCGGAAGGAAGGAGGTGGGCGGGATGTTTACGTCCCGCTCATCTCCGCCCCTCCGCTTCTATTGGACGCCTGCCGTGTGACGTCGCTGTGACGCAGCAGGAACCGCCACCTTAGAAAGGAGGCGGTTCACCGGCCAGAGCGTCGCAGGGCAGGTATGTGCATGTGACAGGGTTAAGGGAGGTTGTGCGCCACGGGCAGCGATTTTGCCCGTGTCGCACAACCGACGTGGGCGGGTACGATCGCTTGCAATCTCGCTAGCGAGATCGCAGCGTGTAAAGCCCGCTTTAGTCAAGCTATGGCATCACGCCATTTGGGCAGTACTGGGCTAAACTCGTATAAATTTGGCAAAAGTCACAATTTTTGCTTAACCTAGAGTTCCGCAAAAACTTCACAACTTGGAGGTTTTGTAAGAAATTTGAAGTCAAACCCGATGAATTACATTCCAACATTTTCACCCTTAATTTCCAAACCTTTTTGATCCTATTTTGCTCCGTTTTACAGCCGTGGTTAGAAGTTTTGAGACCAACACAAATGTTGGTTTTCACAAAGTGCTGATTTGCTGTTTTTGGATCTTTTGGATCTCCAAAGTTTTTAAACTTTTATTAACAAATGCTTCAAATCTATGCCTAAAAAACATATTTACAGTTTCACAGTATTTTTTTCATAAAGAGAACAAAATTTAGTACAGTTTGAAATATTTCAGGAGCTTTTTTTTTTTTAATTTTTTTTCAACTTTAATATTTTATTTGTTTTTCCCTGTTGTAGAAAAGGGGAAAAAAAACCTATCAGGTGGCATGAAGCATTACACTGGCAGAACAACACGTGTTAGGTAATATAAATTTGTTGTCAAAATTGTCAAAATGAAGCATTAAGCAAGAGGGTCAAAAGGGTCCGGTCGCTGGAAAATTGTATCATAGGTCATCGAGGGGGGAACGCAAAGAAAGGTCCATGAGCCACCAAGGTCTTATAGGCAAGATGCTGCCATAAAGCTGTCCCAGTCATGCCAGATTTGAAGGAAACCATCCATACTGTCGTGTAGAGTAGCAGTTCCATCTTGTGAATGTCCTAATTGTGGGAGCATACTGTATTTTTCGGATTAGAAGATGCACTTTTCCTCCCTAAAATTTGGGAGGAAAAGGAGGGGTGATTCTTAAAATCTAAATATTGCTTACCAGGTGGCGTATTGGTGCAGGCGGCTGGCTGCCTCACCATGTGGGCAGGCTGCCTCTCCATGCGGGCAGGCGGGCTGTGGTGGCTGTATGGAGCAGACTGGTGCAGCGGGTATCCCAGATGCTTTGCGTTCAAATGATGGCGCCTGGAGTCAGCGCGTGCGCAGATGGAGCTCTCGGCTGACATCACATCTGAGGCCACTGAAGGTTGGGATGTCATCTCTGAATAATATCACAACAGTGGGGGGACTCAAGTGATAAATATTGCTGTTTTTCTTGTATTTCTGTAATTTAAACTTTTATAAGTTTTTAATGTCTCTTAAATCATGTAAAGAAATGTATATTGTCCTAGACCGATGTCTTTTGACCCCCTTTCCACTAACAAGCTTATTCTAAATGAACATTATATAATGTTAGGACTAAAAGGACTGCTACTAACATCTTTGTGTCTTGTGGAGTCCATTCCTCCACAGGTCAGGACTGTTGTGGTGGCATAAGAGACTATAATAGGCCGTTTGGTATAGGCAGTTTGCATTTTATCAATGTTTTTATAAAAATAAGTTATGATACCCTCTATAAAGTTTCTACATGCCCTCTGTTGATCTGTTTTGAGTACACAGCTCACTGCTGACTTCTGTCCTCCCTTGAATGAACATGTCCTTGACCCGTTGGCTTAGGTAACCGTTAACCAGCTGACTGGACTACTGTGAAGAATTCCAATGATTTTTTTTTTTTGTTTAATATGGGTCCCTCCTACTAAAGTTCATTGCCTGTTAGAATTCGGAGTCACTATGAACTTTTTCTCCAAAGACTACCAGCTGCATTTGTTCTAGATGGTTTACTGGAGCAAGCCTGCAAACATAGATTGTCATTCATCCATGTAGCAAAGGTGAACTACAGAGTTCTACTATCTTATGTTAGATACTCCGACCTCAATTTAAGTGTGGCATTTTGCACGTGAATCTTAGTGAATTGGGTGAATATTACTGAAGCTATCCCTTCATTGGGCCATGCACCTCTTAAATTTGGAGCATATTACAACTGCTGTACCCCAATGCCAGAAATGCTGCTCAACACCGGAGTGGAGTGTGTTTCTGCTGTTATTTACGCCACCTTTGTGCCACCTTTGTGCCATAAATTATAACTTAATTTGTGTGATGGGCTTGCTTATTCCCTATCTCACACTTTAAAAAGTTGGCAAAGCAGCCTTGGACTGGTGTAAAATGCAGAAAACTTCAAATTTTTGCGATTCACAAAATTTTGCGACACTTCAGCCACTTTTATGCCAGAACTCTGTTGTAAATTTATATGAAAGACTATTCTCGAGCATCTGTGCATCCTTCATCTCTCTCTTGGTATTCATTAATATCCTGAAATGGGTTTAGTCTAATGTATTTTCTTATTCTACCAGAGATTTTTGAGTGAAATATTCATTGAACTTGTGAACTGTTATTTACTACATTCCTCAAAGCATTCCAGTGTCTCTAGTTTTCCCCATCGTATACACAAGGCATTGGGATATATTTATTCAAAATGTTCTATTTTTTTTTTAATTTTTGAAAACATGGGTTGTCCTCCCAAATTGTAAGAAACTTTATCCAGCCATTTCTCAGAGTGCTTGTCTCGTCAGTCAGTTGCCCTCGCTGATTGTTAGAAATAGTACAGTATCAATTTGTTTCTGGTCTTTCGTGAGCAGTTGTCCATGTGGCCACCTGTGAAAAGACAAAGTAAAGCCGAGCCAACACAAGACAAATTGGCAGGTAACTCTCATAATGCTAATGCCACTTTGTGCAGGAGCAGGCAATACAGTTGTGCTCAAAAGTTTACATACCCAGGCAGATATTTTGCTTTCTTGGCCTTTTTTCAGAGAATATGAATGACACAAAATCTTTTTTTCCACTCATGGTTAGTGGTTGGGTGAAGCCATTTATTGTCAAACTACTGTGTTTCTCTCTTTAAATCATAATGACAGACAAAAGCATTTAAAGGACCCTGATCAAAAGTTCAGGTACCCCAGTTCTTAATACCGTGTTTTGCCCCTTCTAACATAAATGACAGCTTGAAGTCTTTTGTGGTAGTTGTGGATGAGGCTCTTTATGTTCTCAGATGGGAAAGCTGCCCATTCTTCTTGGCAAAAAGCCTCCAGTTCATGTAAATTCCTTGGCTTTCTTGCATGAACTGCGTGCTTGGGTTCTCCTCAATGATATTGAGGTACGGAGACTGAGATGGCCACTCCAGAACCTTCACTTTGTTCTGCTCTAGCCAATGACAGGTCAACTTGGCCTTGTGTTTTGGATCGTTGTCATGTTGGAACATCCAAGTACGTTCCATGTGCAGCTTCTGGACTGATGATTGCAAATTTGCCTCCAATATTTGCTGATAACGTGCTGCATTCATCTTTCCTTCAACCTTGACCAAGTTTTCTGTGCTTTTGTAGCTCGCACATCCCCATATAATCAGCGAACCACCTCTGTGCTTTACAATAGGAATGATGTTCCTTTCATCATAGACCTTGTTGACACCTCTCCAAATATAACCTTTATGGTTGTGGCCAAAAAGTTCGATTTTGGTCTCATCACTCTAAATTACCTTGTCCCAGAAGTTTGGAGCTTTGACTCTATGCTGTTTGGCGTATTTTAGGCGAGATACTTTGTGGCATTTGCGCAGTAATGGCTTTCTTATGGTGACTCGATCACGCAGCCCATTTTTCTTTGTGCCTCCTTATTGTGCATCTTGAAACAGCCACACCGCTAGTTTTCAGTGAGTCCTGTATTTCAGCTGATGTTGTTTGTGGGTTTTCTTTGCATTCTGAACAATTTTCCTGGCATTTGTGGCCGAAATGTTTGTTGGTTTTAATGGATCGTGGTTTGGTTTTTACATAATCCCTGATTTTCCATTTGTTAATCACAGTTTAACACTGCTAACTGGCATTATCAATACCTTGGATATCTTTTTGTATCCCTTTCCTGTTTTATACAGTTCAACTATCTTTTCCCATAGATCTATTGACAATTTTTTGCTTTCCCCATTACTCACAATCCAGAAACATCAGTGGCTGGATGAAAGATGCAAGAGTTTGTCTGGATCCCAGAAACTTACTCAGCTTTTATACACACTGGTTACAAGCAAACAAGTCACAGGTGAGGATGTTACATTTATTAGATATTCAAACTAATTTGTCAACTTCTGTGCAAGTTATCAGTTCAAAATCACCAGGGTATGTACATTTTTGATCAGGGTCAATGGAATGGTTTTGTTTGTCATTATTATTTAAAAAGCACAGTAGTTTGACAAATTACTTCACCCAACCACTAATCATGGAAAAACGTTTGTGTTATCGTTCATATTCTCTGGAAAAAAAGCCAAGAAAGCAAAAAATCTGCTGGGGTATGTAAACTTTTGAACACAACTGTATGCCATAACTATCTTTGATACTAAAGTCTCTATTATTGCTTAACATTAGATAACCTTACTTCAGATCATTTCACAACTCTGTGAAGACCATAAGCCATTGAGATGTCATCCCAGTGCCACAAAACATGTTTGGTGATATAAATGAGCCAATTGGCTGATAAATTACCTTTTTGGTCATCTCTAGTAGCTCGTTCATAACAATACTCATTCACTGATTATCAACTTGTTTAAATAAACTTTAAGGATATCAGTCAAACCAGAGTATTCCAAAGAAGGAGGTAACACATGCAAGCAGCTGTTGCAAGATTCTTCTTCAGTGTGGAGCTGTGTCCTGGATGGCTGGGTAAAAGGATCTTTAACCAGTTGGATGTAGGGTACCACCTCTGAAGGTTGAAACTACAAGGACAGCTTTTTCCAAACATAACATTTTTGCTGTGTTTTTGTACTTTCTCATTGTTTTTAATGATAAATTACATTTTCTGGTGATTTTTTTTATTTTAACATTGTGTGTGTGTGTGTGTGTGTGTGTGTGTGTGTGTGTGTGTGTGTGTGTGTCCTGGTAAGACACCTCCTGATTAATTTATGAAGATGGACTCTAAAACTAATAAAGCCTATACAGTCTGCAAGAACTGGCAAAAATTAGAAGGAGGTACTCCGATACACCCTGTATTACATCTAAAGGAGGACCTCATACAAATTCTGTTTGAAAAGAAAAAAAAAAGTGCAAGGCCTGCCAAAAATTACAAGTAGGCATTGCAGTGCACTCTGGAACAGATTTAGAGAGTGGACTATAATTAATTTCTGTTAGACTTTAGAAAATATTCTGGCTGCGAAACTGGGAATGCTTAAGCACTCAGTGCAAGCCATAGCTAAAATACAAAGAGGCATTGCAGTACACCCTGGAAGAGACATAGAGGTAGGACTGTGGTTCAATACTGGTACAATTTTAAAAACATTTTGATTCCTGAAACTGGGTATCATTTACCATACAACTGACAACCTGTTTGCACTGTTCAGCCCTCTGGCGTGGTGTCTCATGCCCCCCCCCCCCGGCTAAGTGGGACTGAAAGCTAGATCTTGTGGATGATCATGTTTGTTGTGCTCATGCAGCATGCGCAGTTTCACCTACCCCATGACCTTGTCCTGTTTGGCGGCTAAAGCCTCAGGGGCACCACACAGGGTATTACCTCCTTTAAGGGGTAATATCCATTCTGGGTTAGGAGGGTGTTGACTGCCGGTGCCTTCACAAAACCACACACCTAAAACAATAAGGTGCTTTCCTACAGGGGGGTGGACTAGAGCAGCCAGGCAGGTTAGCAATCATGAAGCATGGGACTTCCCCAGTGGCTAGGACAACCACTGGGGGCGGGCACCACTTGGGGTAAGAAGTAGGTGCAACCCTCTCACTAGAGCAGACTTTCCCGGGCACAGCTTGGGATAACATCTCACACAGACAACAGAAGTCGAGTGTTTCTCTTTCTTCGTGGGGCTTGTGGCGTGGAGCTGGAGGATGAGCCCGGGTTCCGGATAGCAAATGGGGACACTTCACTAGAAAGACACTATGGGCAATGGCGGAGACTGCCGACTATCCGGGATCGGCTGGAGCCCATTGTGGCAGAGACTAATACTTTGGGGCAGCGCCTGAACTACCTGTGAGTAAAAGACCTGGAACCGCAGCCTCTGCCTCTCCTTTGCCAGCGCTGCGGCACCAACGGGGGGGGGAACTACCAACACCCCTGTCAGTTCTCAATCATCCTCCCGGGATAACCCCCGCTCAGCCTGTGGAGACCGACACCATCCTGGCTGCGACCTTCACCATCAGCCCCGGAGAGCAGCAGCAACGGCCCATCTCTGGCCGCGGTCTACAGGTGGCGTCACAATGTAAAAAGACTTTCCTCACTGTCACTACCCCCATCCTCCCTCCTGTACGGCTCAGGGTCACGAAACCTGACCATGCCAGCCCGTGATGACGTAGAGGATCTGCACCCCCAGCCCGGCGACGAGTCGGGTAAAACCCCCTCGACCCCAGGGTGTTAATGTTCGTGCACCAGCAGCAGCGCGTCTACTTCCCCACCCCTTACCGCACGCCTTGCGTATATTAAATTACGTATGCAGCTAACCGGTATTAATAGGGAATATAAGCTAATACATATAGCTCAGAAAAGGTCTTTCAGTTTTAGGTTGCAGCAGCAAGGACTAGAAGAAAAGAAACCTTGCCTGTATGTCTATAATGGTAAACTATCCCTTCGCCAGCAGCTAGCCCTACAGTAATAAAGTCTATGCACTAAGTGCAAGGGCAGCCAAAACTGAAAAGCAGGGAATGTAATACTCCCTGGAAGACACAGAGGATGGCATCCTAATTAATAATTTGATAATTGTTAAAATATTGTAATTTTTAAACTGTAAAAATATTTTACAGACATAATCTGTCAATGAATACATGGAAAGAAGCCATCATGGTGTGAAATGTGGAAGAGATTTATGTGACCAGAAAGAGCACTTATTTCCATCACCTGATACTCACATGAGACAACTAAATCATAAGATGTGGAAAAGCAAGACCTTGACTTTAATGAAATGAAAGCAGTTTATGTGGCTAATGAAGACTATGTGGATAGTAAACGTTATCATCATTGCTGTATTAAAAATTAAAGAAACCATAAAATGGGATGGAAAAAGCCTCATTCACTGTAACTTGTGAAGAGCAAAGGATCAGAGCAGTTCAGCTGAAGAGAGTGACTGGCAGCGCGTTAGCAGAGGGGCACCCGGAAGAGGCTGGCTTAAGCCCACAGGAAGAGCGTGGTGAGTCACTGTCCGTGGCCATTTACTCACAGACTCAGAGAGATAAGTTTAAAAACATTGAGTCTTTTACACTGCTAAAGACTATGCACTTCCTAGTGCATGGCCTAGGAAATATTTAAAAGTAGCCGTCTGATACACCCTGGGAAAAGCGTATAGGACAGCTTCAGAAAAAAAAAAAATTGAAAGGAGTGGGACTCTTAGACTGTTAAAGCATATGCACTAGGTGCAAGGGCTGCTAAAAAATAGGAGGCACAGCTATACAGCCTGGGGGAGACATTGAGGATGGCCTTCGAAAATATTTTTTTGACATTTATTAAGGCGTGGGACTCCTAGACTGGTAAACCTGAAGCACTATGTGCAAGGACTTCCAAAAATTAGAAGGCGGAACTTCGATACACCCTGGAAGAGATGTAGATGAGGACCTCCTGAAAATATATATTTTTTTTTTTTGACGTGATGCCAACATTTCTACTGCATTACCGTGATTGGCAGGCATGTTTAATGGCTGAAAAAAAGCTAGAAAACATGCGGGACAGGATCTTCGGCATGGTGCCCGAATACCAAGATGCACAATCAAGTATCGAGCGTCTAGAGCATCCCGCTGTTCAACTGAGTGCCTAGCAGTGCCGAGCACACTCTCCCATCACTATCAACATTTTTTTTCCCCATTATGAATGTATAATACAATATACTCTTTATTATTACTTGTGAATTGAGATACAGTTGTCTGTATGCGGTTCAGTGACCTCATAGCTGCGGGCTAGAAAGAGTTAATATAAATATATGTCTCGTTCATTTGCTGCTGACATTCCTCCTTCATAATGTGATGGGTGATGAGAGCTCTGATTGCTTACAACACATGCTACTGACATATCTGTTGTCTTCACTTGCTCTGAATCAGGTCAATGACTTTAATGTAACAAAATGCCCTTTTTGGCCGCGCACATTTCTTTTGGAGTCAGCTCTCCAAAGGTGAACAAAAGTATAGTCAATGCTGCAAATCCTAAATGAGGTTTTGAGAGTTTATATTGATCAGAAAAAAAAGTAATTGATAAATCTTTTTCATTGTAATAAAAGAAAAAAATCAGCCTAAGGACTCGCTTCGATGCCATATGCCTATGAGGCTGCTGTGTTTGGGTGAGGAGTATTGATGGGCGGACTAACAGATAACCGGGACCAGTGGTCCTAACTGGATTTTAAAAATGCCGGTTCCGGCCCGGAATCAATCTGGAATATCTGGCAGGACGCTGGTCCCCATATACGTCTATGGGGACCAGAATCCAGTGATTGCAAATGGTGGTAGAAGGGATAGGAGAGGGTGCGCTATAATTACAGAAGCTCTGGCCCAGCTGTAACTGCTCCCATTAACTTCTGGGGCTGCTCATTAGGCTCATGCATATGCTCTGCTTCTTCCGCCCACCGGCGTCTGTGGTTGCAGTCAGACACGCCCCCACCCTGAGTGTCAGCGTGTCAGCTGACTATTTCCAATCACAGATGATATATGCGTTTATTGTGGTATAAAAATAAATAAATTGGTGTAGGGTCCCCACATATTGATACCCAGCACAGATAAAGCATATGGCTACAGGCTGCATCCCCCAGATGTGCGCTTATCTTGGGTGTGTATCAAAATAAGGCTACATTAACACTTCCATCTTTTTGCATCAGTCACAATTAGGGATGATCGAATACCAAAATATCCGCTTCGACGAATAGGACGCCGATATTCGACTATTCGCAAATATTCGACGCCCAATGTAAGTCTATGGGAAACCCGAATAATTTCACATTGGACTGAGCGGGAACGGGAGAGAGAGCGGAGGTGAGCGAGCAAGAGAAAAAAAAATAAGCATCCTCACTTTTGTGCAGACTCACGGGAGACGTCAAAACACTCCAGGACCTGATTCTGATCAGCTGATGCGGTCACCTGACTGCATCACCAGGTGACCGCATCAGCTGATTACCGGCGACTCCTGGAGTGATGGGACGGGAAACATGCACTTTCACTGTGCAGCGTATGTGCAGCAGCTTCTCTCTGCCTGTACATTCACTGCAAGGCGAAATCAAAAGTGAACAAAACAAAAAAAATAGCATACTCACTTCTGTGCAGACTCCCGGGAGACGTCCGATCGTTGCAGGACCTGCCGGTGATCAGCTGACTCGGTCACCTGACGGCATCACCTGATCACCAGATGACCGCACCAGCTGATTACTGGCGGCTCCTGGAGCGATAGGACGGGAGTCTGCACAGAAGTGTGTAGTTTTTTTTTTTCTACTGATGCATCAGCTGATTGTATAAACGGCTTCTAAACAATCAGCTGATGTGTCATGTGATTCACATCCTTGAACCTGACACATCATCTGATCGGTTTGCCTTCTCGCTCTCTCTCTCACATAATTAAGATTAATAAAGTGGTGAAAGAGGGTGTTTTTTTCGTATTTTATTCCAAATAAAGGATTTTTTGGGTGTATGTGTGTATTTTCTTTAACTTACAGGTTAGACATGGGGGGTGTCTCAGACGCTTGCCATGATTTAACCTAGGACTTAGTGGCAGCTGTGGGCTGCCATTAACTCCTTATTACTCCGATTGCCACCGCACCAGGGCAATTTGGGATGAGTCGGGTAGAGTCCCGGGACTGTTGCATCTAATGGATGCGGCAATTCCGGGCGGCTGCTGGCTGATATTTTTAGGTTGGGGGACTCCCCATAACGTGGGGCTTCCCATCCTGAGAATACCAGCCTTCAGCCGTGTGGCTTTATCTTGGTTGGTATCAAAATTGGGGAGGACTGCACGCCGTTTTTTTTAAACTATTTATTTTACTGCACTACATAGACCCGCCCACTGGCGGCTGTGATTGGTTGCAGTGAGACAGCTGTCACTCAGTGTGGGGCGGGTCTGAATGCAACCAATCATAGGCGCCAGTGGGCGGGGTAAGCAGTGAATACGAGATGGAATAATGAGCGGCCGGCATTTTCAGAAGCAGGAGAAGCCGCCGCAGTGTGACAGCTGTGCAGCACCGTGCCGGTGATCGGTCAGTGAGGGGTGGAGAGGGAGAGACCGAAAGACAGTCTATCTACACCAACAGCTCCCCAATGACTGCATGTTCACAAAATGGCCACTGGCATATATAGCCCCTATGACACTGTGTGGCCAATCCAATCGCAGTAACACAACAACAAAGATGGCTGCAGCGTTACTGTGAGGGCAAGCAACGTCAGATGTGTTCATTGGCTGGAAAACAGGCGCCAGGAAGTGAGAAATGAAAATGAAAGTTTCTGAGCGGATGTTGTTTTATTCGTCGGATATCGAATGTCTCAAATAGCCTGTTATCCGTCGGATACCGAATAGTGGCGAATACATTCGCTCATCTCTAGTCACAATCAGTTGTGTAACGGATGTATTGCAGATAGTGGCACAACTGATGTGACTGATGCTGCAAAAAAACGGATCCGTTGTTAGTTTTTTTACTGTTTGAAAGGGTATCAGCTGATCGTTCACAAAAGCCGGACGGCGGACGATCAGCTGATCGTTTCGGCCGCTGGAACTGAATTTACAGCCGATCATGGTTTTTTACTGTGGGCATGCTCACAGTAAAAAAAAACGATTCGCCGCACACAAAAAACGTTGCATTGTGCAATGCTCCCGCCCGACGGTCAGTCACTCCACGACGGAACTTTGGTCAAAAACTCAGCTTTGCAGTGCAAAACCCAAATGGCAAAAACAATTGACATGTCAATTGTTTTTGCCATTTGGGTTTTGCAGTGCAAAGCTAAGTTTTTGACCAAAGTTCTGCAACAAAAAGGCTGCAGTTTGAACTGCATAGTGCGGACAAGAAACCCAAATTCCCATAGACTTTGCTTGAAAAGCAGAACACAACCATTTTGCCATTAAACGCTGCAGTTGAAAAAGCAGCAAAAAAGCAGGTAAAAAGCAACGTGCGGACATAGCCTAAGAGGAACCGCATGCGGCTTTTATTATTATTATTATTATTATTATTATTTCATTAAATAATTTAAAAAAAAGTGTGGTCCCCCCAGTTTTGATACACAGCCATGATAAATCCTGACAGCTGGGGGCTGGTATTCTCACGCTGGGGACACCCATGGTTATTGGGAGCCCCCCAGTCTAAAACTAGCAGTCTGCAGCCACCCAGAATTGCCGCATCCATTGGAATCGACAGTCCCGGTGCTTTACCCGACTCTCCCCGATTGTTCTGATACAGTGGCAATCGGGGTAATAAGGGGTTAATTGCAGCTCACAGCTTTTATAGCTTCTTTAATCAGCAAAACTGTTGTCAGCTGTGCTAACATACTTGCCCAAGGGCTTTCAAGGGATTTCTAAACATCCATTAGCCTTCTAACACAGCAAACACACTGTACCATTAGAACACTGCAGTGGTGGTTGTTGGAAATGGGCCTCTATACACCTATATGTAGCTATTGCATTAAAAAACAGACGTTTGCAGCTAGAATAGTCATTTACCACATTAACAATATATAGTGTATTTCTGTTTCATTTAATGTTTGCTTCATTGAAAAAAAAGTGCTTTTCTTTCAAAAATAAGGAAATATCTAAGTGACCCTAAACTTCTGTACTGTTGTGTATGTATTTTTGTTTAATACAGGGTGATATTTATGTCTCACAGGTGGTTACTAGTAAAATTGGGAGATTGCTTGTCTAGAAATGAGTACAAGATTTGGATGCCAAATGACTTATACTGCAGCTGTCAGTGGCCACCATCAAACTCATGTTGTCTGAAAATAGTAACGACAGACGGAGCAAGGAAAAGAAAAGGCAGAAAAAGCAGAGTGAGTAGAAGACAATTTTGTAGGAGCTCTGGTAAAAATACTGAAGATGTGGCTCTGACCGTGTGTGCTGTAACTCTGAGATGAATGCAGCTTTTGCAGCCTTGATTCAATCAAGTAACTCACATTTCCTAATAGATTTAACGGCGGTAATTGCCGATGAAGATTGCCATAAGGGTCAAAGAGAGAAGACGGCATGGAGGCTTCACCTAGAAACGGTTACCGAGAAAGCCTCCCAATCCTAGACAAAATGCGGGAAAAGAGTAAATCATAATTATACACATGCCTCAAAAATGTCTATTTTTGGTGGTTCTTGGTGTGGAGCTTTTACTAATTTGAGTTTTTTAAAAGTTGGTAAGAAAGAAAGATTGTTAATGAAAAAAAAATGCTGGAAATGTCAGAGTGACAGACCCTGAAATACACATGGAGGCCAGGTAGAGAATGGCAGACCCCACACTACAACAGTGGGTACATGTGATCATTTAATGGGATCGGGTGTGGTCACAAACCGGCTGCATATGGGGGTCATAATATTTATAGGAGGCTATGTGAGGGCTCATGGTGCATATAGGAAGCTATGTAGGGCTCATACTGTATATAGGAAACTATAGTTAACAACCTCATGTCCTAATAGTTGACTACTGGCACTCCAAATGACATAATTTATACACATTTATTGGGCATCCCTAGATGACCAAATTAAAGGAGTGACGCCATTTTCCAATAAAAACAATCTTTATTTAAACATTATTTTTAAAATATTTTAGCATAAAGGTACCGTATAGAAGAGAGACACAGGCAGGGAAAATAATTAAATCCCTATAATAGTAACTGGGATATTCACACCCAGACAGGTGAGTATCTGTATAGTTACAGCCAAATATCATATGTTAAATGGACCAAATGTAGACTTAGTGATCACAACTGCGCTAATGCAGCAACTTCTTTAATACAAGTTTCCCCCATATATGATTTTTACAAAAATATCATATATCATATGGACCAAGTGTAGACTCTGCGGTTCCACCTGCGTTTTTCATCAGCAATGCACAAATTTTTCAATGCAGGGTTCCCCCATAAATAATCTGTACTCATGAGAATAAATAAATAAAAGAGTATACAGGTTCCCCAATACAAAAGAGTTAATTCCAATGGATGCAGTGTAGATTACCGATGAACGCACATAGCAGTATCCACAGAGCCCACATACGTCCATAGACACATGGGATCTATTACAATTCAGAAATGCAGTATACATTTGCAAACCACCCGTAATAATGACCACAAAGTCCACATAAGTCCATAATCAAATATAAACTACTATAGTTAGGCTGACAGCGAGCATGTTAGTATCGCAATATCACATCACCTGAATAGGAGGTATCCTGCCGTGACCCTCACACTCCGACACGTGTTTCGCAAACAGCTTTTTCGAGGAGCGTGTCAGAGGTGAGGGGCGGGCTGGTTAAAAAACACCGGGTGACCAATGAGGGGTGCCGAACTCTGATTGCATTCAAGCGTCAGAGCAGGAAGCAGATTATTCCCATTAACGGCGCATGACTGTAGTTGCCACGGACGCTCGTAAAAAGACCTCCCACAAATCGCGATCACGTGACTGTGATGTCATGACCCACATGGTAGTGAGTCATGGCAACCACATAACGCTATCTGACGCGATGTGGGACGGCCAGCCGGCGGCACAGCAGTCATGCGCACTGGGTAATCTGTAATACTTAGAAAAAACACGGCAGAGAGATTTCGGCCATTTAATGCCCATTGTCAGGAAACTTATACAATGGACAACAAAGGGGCACACCTTTAAATAGGAGAGAGTCAAACTATTAACCAATCATATATAGCTTTACAAAATATTGACAAACCCCCATTATAGCACACAATCAATATGACAAAACTGGAAAGCGCACTACTCCATAATATACATAACAGTTAATCATACAACACGTTATATTAACAGTCCTTTCGAACAGCTTGAAAAAGTGGCTCCTTCCCCTAGGCATCAATAATCATCAGGAAGACATCTTCTCTGGACATGTAGAAACGGCACACTTCATTGGTGAAAATAGCCCAAATATATGGTAACCTAATGAACTAAAAAGACAAATGGTTAAGATCATATAAAACAAAACCCACCAAACACATCTGACTAAAAACCAGGTATCCCTATGCAAGGAATACAAGAAAAGACTGCAAGATGTCATGTGAACACAAAACTCAAAAAAACCCCTCTAAACACAGCCAAAATGATTATAGAAAAGCTGAGAACCCCATATTCTCATTCAACCCATTCGGAGTCAAGGTTCCCAACCTATAGATCCACTTACTTTCAACCTGGGCAAGAAGCCTGCCAAGATCGCCCCCCCTGGTTCCAAGAGACACTAGATCAATACCTTTCGCTTTCAACAGAGAGGAATTGCATCCATGAAATTTTTTGTAATGTCTTGGAATAGTTTTTAACAAACTTTCATCGGTAATGCCTTTGGCTTTTTCAATGTCCAGACAGTGCTCACGAATTCTAATTTTCAACTCCCTCGTGGTCAACCCAATATATGCCCTTTTGCATGGGCACTCAATCCTGTAAATCACTCCTTTTGAGGAACACGTAATCCGGTGTCTAATGTCGAATTCACGTGATCCATCAAAATTATGGAATTTCTTGGACTTCACAAGATTGGCACACGCCTTGCAAAGGCCACACGGAAAAAAGCCCACTGGTAATGGTTGACTGGACATGCTTGTCTGAGATGGTTCATAATTACTATGGACAAGCATATCCCTCAGATTTTTACCACGTTTGGCCACAATAGATGGTCGTGATGGGAGGATTCCTTTTAGAACCGGATCCGTCGATAGAATGTTCCAATGTTTTTGGACTATTGTCCTCATTCTATCCCACTTATTATTATAAGTGGTAATAAGACGCACTGTCTGGTCATTTTTTGTTGTTTTCACCGTGTTAGAAAAAAGGAGAGAATTTCTAGAGGACCCTACTGCTCTCCTAAAACCATGCCTTATTGTCCTCCGACTATAACCTCTTGATTCGAATCTATGGGCCAGTTCCTCAGAGTGGGTCATGAAACTCGTGTCATCCGAGCAGATTCTCCTAACCCTGAGGAACTGGCCAACAGGAATCCCCTTGATGGTATTTTTGGGGTGTGCGGACGATGCAAGTAATAGGGAATTAGTGGCGGTTGGTTTGTGGAAGACCTGAGTGGACAACAAACCATCCGATGATGCCACAATCCTCAAATCCAAAAAATTAATTTCACGGCCATATTCAAATGTGAGTTTGATATTCAAATTATTTTGATTCAAACTCTGCATGAATTCCTGTAAACCAACCACATCACCCTCCCAAATAAACCAAACATCATCTATATACCTGATCCAGTTCAAAACTTGATGTGTGCATAGGTTGTTATTGCTCACAAAGATCTGCCGCTCCCACGCCCCCAAAAAAAGGTTGGCGTAGGATGGTGCACAGCAGGCACCCATGGCAGTACCCTGGGTTTGTAGGTAGACCTTTCCATTGAATATGAAGATGTTATGCGTCAGTATATATTCTAGTAGGACTAAAATTAAATCCGCCGTAGGACGTGCAATATTACTAGATTCAAGGTACCAAGAAACAGCCCTCAGACCATCCGGATGTCTAATGGAGGTATATAGAGATTCATTGTCGGCAGATACCATCATCATATTATCCTCCAGATGAATCCCATCCAGACGTTTGAGAGCTGCCGTGGTATCCTGAATGTAAGATGGCAATTCACATACCAACGGTTTCAAATAATAGTCAATAACCTGACATACCAATTCAATGAGGCTACCATTCCCTGATATTATGGGTCTGCCAGGGGGATTAGTTGGATCCTTGTGAATTTTTGGAATCAGGTACAGAGCCGGGAGCCGTGGATGAAGTTTTTTAATCGTATCTAGGAATTTTTTGGGTATAATTCCCTTCTCGTATGCTTGTTCTAAGATCACAACTAAAGAACTATGAAACGAAGAGGTGGGATTGTATGGTAATTTCCGGTAACACTTAATATCTCCCAACAATTTATTAGCCTGCTCTTCATATTTGTCACACGGCCAAATAACAAGGTTGCCGCCTTTATCAGCTGGCTTGATAATAACATCCCGCCAGGATTGTAACTCTTTCAAACCAGCCCACTCAACTTTAGTAAGGTTCCGGGCTGGTGAAGGTAAGGCGGCTAGATCTTCAATCTCCTGAGAGACCATTTTCGTGAAGACCTCTAAGGCCGGACAAATATTTAGGCTTAGGAATTTTTTAGATTTATTCATAAGCTGTAACGGGAAATTACCAACCTCATTCTCAGAGCTCTCCTCCTCCAAAGATTGTAGGATTGAAAGTGCCTCTTGCTCCTCCCTAGTGGTGAAGATATCAGAAACTTGAGTCTTATGGTGCAATTTTTTAAGCAGGATTTTTCTTGAAAAAAGGTGAATATCCTTCACCGCTGTGAACGCGTCTAAAGGATTAGAAGGGGAGAATGTTAGTCCCTTTTCCAATAAAGAAATTTGTACATCTGAGAGCCTGTGTTGAGAAAGATTAATTACCTGCGGCCCATCTTTACGTTTGTCCCTAGGATTAAAGATGTCATATCCTTTACGTTTCCCTCTGAATCCATTATATGAGGAATCTCTGGAACCTTCTGAGCCACTTGTAGACACATTGCTCTCAGTTGCAGAATTCAGGGATTGGTTAGAGGCAAATCTAGAAGTAGCCATCTTGGATTCCTTCTTTATCTGCCATTTGTAAATTTTCTTGGTCTCAAAATCTTGGACATCGCGCTGGTATTTTTTCAATTTATCAGTGTTGATCTCCTTCTCCCACCGTTCAAAGTCCTTATTCAGGCTCACAAAAAGTTCTTGTAAATCATCCTTAGACAGGTCTTTTTGAAGGCCCTCCTCAAGTTCCTTTATCTCCTCCTCTAGTTTGAGTAGGGTAATTTTATTTTTTTCATTTATAATTTTCATAAACTCAAAAGAGCATTTTGCGGCAGCCTTCTGCCATCTCAGGATCAATTCCTCCTGCTCCAGATCAAAACTAGGATATAAATGGATCCTAAGGCCCCGGGGAATAATTTCTTGTTCACAATATCGCTCAAGGGAGTTACTTGTCCACCAAATTTTTGTTTTTTTTATGTAAGACATTCTTGTATCTCTTAATGCTATCCTTACATGATACCTGGGGTAAATTCACACCGGCACCCTTGCTAAATATAGTAGAGGCTTTGGAAAGCCAGCCCGTTTCCCTGGCTTTAAAATCCATTGTGGAATGGGACCAACTGTTCAAAAAACAGCAAAAGCATATAGTTAACAACCTCATGTCTTAATAGTTGACTACTGGCACTCCAAATGACATAATTTATACACATTTATTGGGCATCCCTAGATGACCAAATTAAAGGAGTGACGCCATTTTCCAATAAAAACAATCTTTATTTAAACATTATTTTTAAAATATTTTAGCATAAAGGTACCGTATAGAAGAGAGCTGTGTTTAGAGGGGTTTTTTTGAGTTTTGTGTTCACATGACATCTTGCAGTCTTTTCTTGTATTCCTTGCATAGGGATACCTGGTTTTTAGTCAGATGTGTTTGGTGGGTTTTGTTTTATATGATCTTAACCATTTGTCTTTTTAGTTCATTAGGTTACCATATATTTGGGCTATTTTCACCAATGAAGTGTGCCGTTTCTACATGTCCAGAGAAGATGTCTTCCTGATGATTATTGATGCCTAGGGGAAGGATCCACTTTTTCAAGCTGTTCGAAAGGACTGTTAATATAACGTGTTGTATGATTAACTGTTATGTATATTATGGAGTAGTGCGCTTTCCAGTTTTGTCATATTGATTGTGTGCTATAATGGGGGTTTGTCAATATTTTGTAAAGCTATATATGATTGGATAATAGTGTGACTCTCTCCTATTTAAAGGTGTGCCCCTTTGTTGTCCATTGTATAAGTTTCCTGACAATGGGCATTAAATGGCCGAAATCTCTCTGCCGTGTTTTTTCTAAGTATTACAGATTACCCAGTGCGCATGACTGCTGTGCCGCCGGCTGGCCGTCGCACATCGCGTCAGATAGCGTTATGTGGTTGCCATGACTCACTACCATGTGGGTCATGACATCACAGTCACGTGATCGTGATTTGTGGGAGGTCTTTTTACGAGCGTCCGTGGCAACTACAGTCATGCGCCGTTAATGGGAATAATCTGTTTCCTGCTCTGACGCTTGAATGCAATCAGAGTTCGGCACCCCTCATTGGTCACCCGGTGTTTTTTAACCAGCCCGCCCCTCACCTCTGACACGCTCCTCGAGAAAGCTGTTTGCGAAACACGTGTCGGAGTGTGAGGGTCACGGCAGGATACCTCCTATTCAGGTGATTGCGATACTAACATGCTCGCTGTCAGCCTAACTATAGTAGTTTATATTTGATTATGGACTTATGTGGACTTTGTGGTCATTATTACGGGTGGTTTGCAAATGTATACTGCATTTCTGAATTGTAATAGATCCCATGTGTCTATGGACGTATGTGGGCTCTGTGGATACTGCTATGTGCGTTCATCGGTAATCTACACTGCATCCATTGGAATTAACTCTTTTGTATTGGGGAACCTGTATACTCTTTTATTTATTTATTCTCATGAGTACAGATTATTTATGGGGGAACCCTGCATTGAAAAATTTGTGCATTGCTGATGAAAAACGCAGGTGGAACCGCAGAGTCTACACTTGGTCCATATGATATATGATATTTTTGTAAAAATCATATATGGGGAAACTTGTATTAAAGAATTTGCTGCATTAGCGCAGTTGTGATCACTAAGTCTACATTTGGTCCATTTAACATATGATATTTGGCTGTAACTATACAGATACTCACCTGTCTGGGTGTGAATATCCCAGTTACTATTATAGGGATTTAATTATTTTCCCTGCCTGTGTCTCTCTTCTATACGGTACCTTTATGCTAAAATATTTTAAAAATAATGTTTAAATAAAGATTGTTTTTATTGGAAAATGGCGTCACTCCTTTAATTTGGTCATCTAGGGATGCCCAATAAATGTGTATAATATAGGAAACTATGTAGGGTTCATTCTGTATATAGAAGGCTATGTGGGGGTTCATAATATATATATATATATATATATATATATATATATATATATATTTATATATATATATATATATATGTGTGTGTGTGTGTGTGTGTGTGTGTGTGTGTGTGTGTGCCGCCCCCGTGCCAGCAGCCGGGCTGCTCGGATCCGGATCCGCAGTGTGGCTCGAGGGATTCTACCGGACCCGGCGGTCGCGTGGACACTTCAAATAAAAACGGGACGTATTTGTACGGGATTTGCCATAAGCTGTCTGTGACGCCACCCATGGTGTGTGGTGAAATTTGGCACCACCGCTGCTGTTGTGGGGCACCTGGGGACGATGGGATGGCAGCTGGATGTTAACCCCTCCGTGGGTAGGGATGGATGCCCCGGGGCCCAGTGTCTCTTAGGCTGAGGATGTTGACTGCAGGGGCTAGCGCGCCCAGTGAGACCGGGGGATGTTAGTTTACTCATGATTAAATGAACCACACAAGTCCAATGGTAAACCAAGGTGCTGGGGACCCGCCGCCGCAGTCGGGTGTATCTGGTCCTACACCCAAGCTGGTGCTCTGTGTCACTTTCCTCTGAACTCTGTGTTTGGTGTGGTGGACTTCCCGGTGTGACACACGGGAGTCCTTTTGTTGGGAGCCTTGCCCGCTGACCCTTGGGATCTACTGGGCCCTGGTGGATGCCCTATCCCCCGCGGTGGGTGGTTGTCTGCTGTTGGGTCCGTGGATTACGCCGGATATGGAGGGCTTTTTGGGGCTTATTAAATTGGTAATGAGGGAATGTGTTTGTGTTTTTTATTTCTAATAAAGGATTTTTTCATGTGTGTGTGTTTATTTACTGTAACTTACAGATTAATCATGGAGGGTGTCTCATAGACACCTGACATGATTAATCTAGGACTTATTGGCAGCTATGGGCTGCCATTAACTCCTTATTACCCCGATTTGCCAACGCACCACGGCAAATCGGGAAGAGCCGGGTACAGTCCCAGAACTGTCGCATATAATGTATGCGGCAATTCTGGGCGGCTGCTGGCTGATATTGTTAGGCTGGGGGGCTCCCCATAACATGGAGCTCCCCATCCTGAGAATACCAGCCTTCAGCCGTATGGCTTTATCTGGCTGGTATTAAAATTGGGGGGGACCGCACGCCATTTTTTTAAATTATTTATTTATTTCACTGCACAGTATAGACACGCCCACCGGCTGCTGTGATTGGGTGCAGTGAGACACCTGTCACTCAGTGTGGGGGCGTGTCTCACTGCAACCAATCATAGGCGCCTGTGGGCGAGGAAAGCAGGGAATACGAGATAATGAGCGGCCGGCTTTTTCAAAATAGTAAAAGCCGCTGGAGCAGTGTGAATACCGTGCAGCGCGGCGCCGGGGATCGGTGAGTATATGAGAGAGGGCTGCTAACTTCAGTCACTCGGGGGATTAGTGGTCACCGGTGAGCCCTTCACTGGTGACTGCTAATCAGGACGCGGCACAGACAGAGCCGCAGCATGACAATGAAGGCGGGTTAAGTTCACCCGAGTTCATTCTGATTGTGCGGCTCTGTCTGTGTCTGCTGTCATCTGCCATTCAGCTCTGCTACATGGCTGTCTGTGTCTGCTGTCAGCGGCCATGTAGCAGCGCTGAATGGCAGATGACATAGTAAAAAATACGCATTACACACGCATTACACACGCTAGTAAAATCATTAATTTATTCAGAAATAGCATCGCACTTGCGTTGCACTCGCACCTAACGTGAACTAAAATCAGCCGAGTTTTTTTCAGCCCAGTCGGACCGATTTTACTCGCATAGATGTGTTTCCACCCTTAGACTACTACTCTTCCCGCCCCGGGTTCACCAGACCCCCTAGGTGGGCGTTCTCCATCCACCTTGTCCCGCCCACTGGTGTGTCTTTTCGACCCTGGGGGGGGGGGGGACTAGGGTTTCTGGCCGGCTGTGTGTAACCCTGTGTGGGATGGTGTTATGCGGGGGCCTATACTGTGTGACTAGCTGTTTTTGCCAGGGCGTCACATATATATATATATATATATATATATTATATATATATATATATATCTATATATATATATATCTAGGTGTTGGTGTGGCGCCCCTCGGCTTCAGGCTCCACAGAGTACTGCAACACGGCAGAGGTGCAGTATTCATCCCGGATGCAGATGAGGTCATCACCGGTAAACCACCACAATCCGTACAACATACAATTGGTTGCCCTCCCACTGGGACTGGGCTAGAGTAGGTGCTGGGGTGGCCATCACGAGGAATGGGACCTCCTGCCCACTAGTTTAGCAACCCGGGAGGCAGGGCAACACAAAGGGAAGTAAGGAGTAAGTAGTCATATTACAGATAGGGAGTCGAGCCTGGACCATCGAACAGGCAGCAGCAAACAAGTAGTGGGGACAAGGCAGAGCAAGTGACCTATGGCTTGGAGCTGGAGGCTTGGCCCGGGTTCTTAGGAAGAAGGGGGATCCCAGGGTTCGTGGAGAGTGCAGGCAGCACCCGCAACCCATTCCACGGCCCAGGAGCTAGGGTGGAGGGAATACCAATAGAAAGGACACACAGAAGGAACACTGGCCTTGACCTCCAAACTATACAGGATTGGCTGGAGCCCACAACAGTGGAACTCAGCACTCCAAAGGTGGTGACATCTCAGTGAGTAAAGACCTTTGACTGCAACCTCTGTGTCATCCCATCTCTACCGGCACCGTCACCCACGCGCCCCAGCGCCATCAGCTACTACTACGCCCATCATCCTCCCAGGGGCCTAGCTCTACCTGTGGAGAGCTGTAACAACCAAGCTGTGTCACCAGCTGCTCCAGAAGACGGACTTCACGCAGCAGCGGCTAATAATTCACCGCATACCACAGGTGGTGTCACGAATACAAACTTTCTCCCCTGTAAATACACCCCATTTCCCCATCTTTATCAACACAACCGGGGTCACGAAACTGGGCCTGGCTGCTGTGACATCCCCAAACCTACACCGGCCCGGTGACGAGTAACCCCCAAGACCCTGTGGGCGTGTCAACTTGGCATCACGAACAGGATTTTGTGTCCACAACAACGGGTACTGTGCGCCTCAAAGTCTTTGTACATGGCGTCTACTTAAAACTACAGCCGCCATTAACTGCACAGCATGGGAAAAGAAGGGGCGTACCATCATGGACGGAACCCAGAAAGACACACGAAAGAGAGCCGCGCTGCCGGAAACTGACAGGAAACCCCGTACCTCCAGGCAAGGGCGGAAAGAAAGGACAAGTCTTCTGAGGAGGAAGATCAAGCTGTTCCCGTAGCTGTAGCTGCTGCACCAGTAATACCATTCTCAATAATGTACCTTCCAGAGGCATCATGGCTACCGCAGTAATCGGGGGAGGCGTATACCCTGACTGACTTTAAAGATAGACTGTACAGCTTGTTTCGTGTGTAGCCCCTGGCCGAAGGCCAGAAAACCAGCATCTTGATCAGCCAACTGACCGGGGCAGCGCAATGGGAGGTCAAATCCTGGCCGGAGACCGAAAAAAGAACTGTAAAACAAATTCTGGCCAAGCAAAAGACACCTTTGACACCTGTACAACAGCTGAGATAAACATGAGATTCTATGGGTGCAAACAAAGGGCATAGGACAGTGTACGGGACTATGCTTTAAACCTTCAGGAGGAGATGAGAGCTGTTCGACAGGTGGATCAAGATGGAGTGAGGGATGAGGACCGACTACTAACTGACCAATTCATCGAAGGACTCCTGTCCAATGCCCACCGGACACAGCTGTGCATCGTGACTCTGCAGAATCCTGACCCCAGCTTCGCAGAATTTAAAGATCGGGTCATCCGGGTGTTACGTGAACCAGCCCACCGTAATGCCACGCTTCAACAATCGGAGTTGGTACCGGCAACAGTGGGAGCCAGGGAAAAGACTCTGGGTAAGGACTTCATCTCTGAAATGCGCCTCCAGGTCCTGAAGCTGACCCAAGGTATGGCTGCTCTGACCAAAGTGGTGCAATCTCAGCAGAGGGCTCAGCGACCAGCGACCATTGAGCTGGCCTCCAGTGCTGACTATCGCCCTGGCGGTGGTGGGGAAGAAATACATCGCCCCAAGTACCTGACCGTTACAACACCGACAGGCAACCGATTCGCCGCCCCTGCGACAAAGCGGGACACTATGCCACTTTGAAGTATGCCACTGTTTGTTTTCTTTGCAACCCGCGGACGTGCTGGGATTCGCTCTGGGGGAGTGTGGCACCCCTTCGGGTTCCCCTGTAGGCGCGTCATGGGCGCATAGTGTATATCGGAGGCTATGTGGGGCTTGCTGTATATTGGAGGGTAGGTGAGGAATCATGCTGTATATCGGAGGCTATGTGGGGCTTGCTGTATATCGGAGGCTAGGTGAGAACTCATGCTGTACATAGCAGTCTATGTGAGGGCTCATACTGTGTATAGGAGGCTTTGTATGGCTCATGCTATATATAGGAGGCTATCTAGGGCTCATACTGTATATAGGAGACTATGTAGGGTTCTTTCTGTATATTCCCGTGACTCAAGTTATGGCTTTGCAACAGTTGAAAAACCACAAGGTGGAAGACCACTAATGTAGGCATTCTTCTAATTGTCTGCAATTATGAGATACAAGGACCAATCTTCTCAGTTATTTCACCTCTTGATCACTGCAGATCACACTTGTTACAGGAATAGCATCACAACCCAACCATCAGTGGCACGGTTTCCTGTATCATGTTCCCTGAATGCCTTCAGCCTTGTCATGTTATTATGCCACAAGCTTGTTACACCTCCTATTTTGAATTGTTTCCTGAATGTATGATAAGGTTGTTGTTTGCTATGAGACTGTAAAAAAAAAGTCTTGTAAATGTTTATTTAAGGCTTGAAAATTCTTGCAGCCACTTGTGGTTTCCAAAAATGGCTGCATTATTCATACTTACAATGAGCCACAAGCAGGGATGTTTCATGTAATCAGTTGCAAAGAGGGTGTTGTTAGGTTAGTGCTGCCTCTGTGGTATCACCGACAAATCAGATTACAAAAAATATAAACTCAAGCTGTACTGTAACGAAACAGGCAAAAAGCTGAGGAGGATTGTTCCTATGAGCAGAGAGTCCATTCCGGGAAGATGGGTAAATGCAGTGTTCAGGTTCAGACTCATTAGATGTCATGGCAGCATCAAGCTCTGTTCACATTACAGAGCCTGACAGGCAACCTGATGTCTCCTAGTTGTTCAGCCAGAGCTTGGCGTCGGCTGTTTAGTGTGCTCTGTTCATCAGTCTTGCAGGAGTTAATTCCTGCTGGTCTCATTACTCAGCACCGATTATAGCTTCGGCTCTTGCTCCAAGCGATACCAGTCTTATTGGTGAACCTGTTGATTGTGATCTTTGTTGCACTATTGAGTGGTGTGAAAGTTCCCCTGTTGTGCGTTACTTCATTCCCTTTTTCTTTGCTCTCCTGTACACATACTGCCTCTCCTTTGTGCTTTGACTGCAGTGTATATGACTTTCCGTTCTCACTTGTCCTTGTCATTTTGTGGGGTTAATTGAGTTTTTCAGGCACCACCCTAAGGGTAGGGGAGAGGTGGAGTAAAATCAGGGCTCGGACAGGAATCAGGGTCACGCTGGGGGCTCGAACCTGGCTACCATCAAGCCTATCTCCGAGATAAGAGACAGCGCAGGGTCTTGAATTTGAGAGCCAGACTAGGGGCCTCTGATCTGTCAGTACATACTGTGTGATATTATAATCGGCCTTGATTAGTGAGATCCAGGGTATTATGTAGGAAGTAAATGACTTTGATTGGCAATTAGCAACCTGAGCTCCTAGCAGAGTTCCCCAGGTGACCAGGAATTAACTGCTGCAGGACTGAAGAACAGAGCACATGAAACAGCCAAGGTCCAGCTCTGGCTGAACAACTAGAAGTCATCAGGTTGCCCTTAAGGCTCTGCAATGTGAACAGAGCCTAATGCCGCCGTGACACCTAAGGAGTCAGAACCTGAACACCACATGACAGCAAGTCCACACACCAAGCCAGGACCTGGTATTTTATGTAGCATGCCAGATAAAAATGCATAAGAAAGGGTGAAATGCCATGCTACCGAAGTAAGGACCAATGCAGAGGATTATTTTCAGGGACTTTTTTTTTTACGTGTTTCTGAGAATCTTTCTCCTTCTTCAGAAATATTCTCCGAAACACATACAGTTAGGTCCAGAAATATTTGGACAGTGACACAAGTTTTGTTATTTTAGCTGTTTACAAAAACATGTTCAGAAATACAATTATATATATAATATGGGCTGAAAGTGCACACTCCCAGCTGCAATATGAGAGTTTTCACATCCAAATCGGAGAAAGGGTTTAGGAATCATAGCTCTGTAATGCATAGCCTCCTCTTTTTCAAGGGACCAAAAGTAATTGGACAAGGGACTCTAAGGGCTGCAATTAACTCTGAAGGCGTCTCCCTCGTTAACCTGTAATCAATGAAGTAGTTAAAAGGTCTGGGGTTGATTACAGGTGTGTGGTTTTGCATTTGGAAGCTGTTGCTGTGACCAGACAACATGCGGTCTAAGGAACTCTCAATTGAGGTGAAGCAGAACATCCTGAGACTGAAAAAAAAGAAAAAATCCATCAGAGAGATAGCAGACATGCTTGGAGTAGCAAAATCAACAGTCGGGTACATTCTGAGAAAAAAGGAATTGACTGGTGAGCTTGGGAACTCAAAAAGGCCTGGGCGTCCACGGATGACAACAGTGGTGGATGATCGCCGCATACTTTCTTTGGTGAAGAAGAACCTGTTCACAACATCAACTGAAGTCCAGAACACTCTCAGTGAAGTAGGTGTATCTGTCTCTAAGTCAACAGTAAAGAGAAGACTCCATGAAAGTAAATACAAAGGGTTCACATCTAGATGCAAACCATTCATCAATTCCAAAAATAGACAGGCCAGAGTTAAATTTGCTGAAAAACACCTCATGAAGCCAGCTCAGTTCTGGAAAAGTATTCTATGGACAGATGAGACAAAGATCAACCTGTACCAGAATGATGGGAAGAAAAAAGTTTGGAGAAGAAAGGGAACGGCACATGATCCAAGGCACACCACATCCTCTGTAAAACATGGTGGAGGCAACGTGATGGCATGGGCATGCATGGCTTTCAATGGCACTGGGTCACTTGTGTTTATTGATGACATAACAGCAGACAAGAGTAGCCGGATGAATTCTGAAGTGTACCGGGATATACTTTCAGCCCAGATTCAGCCAAATGCCGCAAAGTTGATCGGACGGCGCTTCATAGTACAGATGGACAATGACCCCAAGCATACAGCCAAAGCTATCCAGGAGTTCATGAGTGCAAAAAAGTGGAAACTTCTGCAATGGCCAAGTCAATCACCAGATCTTAACCCAATTGAGCATGCATTTCACTTGCTCAAATCCAGACTTAAGACGGAAAGACCCACAAACAAGCAAGACCTGAAGGCTGCGGCTGTAAAGGCCTGGCAAAGCATTAAGAAGGAGGAAACCCAGCGTTTGGTGATGTCCATGGGTTCCAGACTTAAGGCAGTGATTGCCTCCAAAGGATTCGCAACAAAATATTGAAAATAAAAATATTTTGTTTGGGTTTGGCTTATTTGTCCAATTACTTTTGACCTCCTAAAATGTGGAGTGTTTGTAAAGAAATGTGTACAATTCCTACAATTTCTATCAGATATTTTTGTTCAAACCTTCAAATTAAACGTTACAATCTGCACTTTAATTCTGTTGTAGAGATTTCATTTCAAATCCAATGTGGTGGCATGCAGAGCCCAACTCGCGAAAATTGTGTCACTGTCCAAATATTTCTGGACCTAACTGTACAAATAAAGTCACTAAAAATAATCCTCTGGATTGAGCGGCAGTGCGGCATTTGACCCTTTCTTATGCTATTTTATCTGGTTCCACGTGGGGCTGCAGCAGCCGGTTTGACATGTGCATTTAGTGGTTGTGACTCCCACGACCACTCAAGGTGAGTACTCCTTGTGTTTTTCCTCCATACCACTCCTCGGATAAGATCCTATTTGTGCTCCTTTTGTCTTCCAGTTTAATTATATGTACCGGCGGGCTCCAACCCTGTCCCGGTCCTCCTTGGATCTGCCGAGCCATCTTCCCGTCTCCTGCTGACGGAGACCACCGTCTGCCACGTAGCCAGGGTACCAGGGCTCCGACCATGGCAGCGTCCAACTTGAACTTCTCCTCCGCTGGAGCTACACCTAGTTCCAGCCTCGCTCCTCTCAACTTGAATTACAACTAGCAACTGAAGCTTAACTGCTTGTTTTCCCGCCCCGGGCTGTCTAGACCCCTAGGTGGGCGTTTCCTAACCGCCTGGTGCCGCCCACTGGTGTGCCTGTCTTGCCCTGAGGGGGGTGACTAGGGTTTCAGGTCGGCTGTATGGGACCTAGGTGAGAGAAGGTGTTATGCGGGGGCCTATTGTGTGACTACCTGGTTTTGCCAGGGCGTCACATTAGCAGTAATTGGCACAATATAATTGTTTCATTATGTAGCGATAAAGGAAGAATCTTATCATTCATTTTAAAAAGTCTATAAAAGACGCATTTAAAAACCTAAGACTTCCCCTAGTAACTACAAGTGTAGACTGGAAAATAATTTATTCACCATCACACAAAAGATGGTGAAAGAGTCCCATGCAAGCTATAAACCTATAGAAAAAGATAAAAGATTTCTCTTTATTAAACATTAATTCAGATATACAAAATAAATACAGATATAATGAAAAATTGCATAGTGCGGACTACAAAACTCGCTAGGGTGCCAGAAAAATGACAATATTACTACGAGGAGGGTTTCCACCTTAAGTGGGGTGCATACACACTATATTTTAACATTTAGTAATAGAAAAAACAATATGGTGTAAAAAGCTGTTTACACACTTACCCATAATGTTCACCGTTAGCAAATGGCACCTCAGTAACCTATACGCGCGTTTCCCGTGGGCATCCTCCGGGGGTCACTAAGGAAGCCAATGCGAAACGCGCGTCAGGGTTACTGATGTGTCATTGGCCAACATGATGGGAGCGTATTATGCCATATTGTTTTTTTTATTACCAAATGCTAAATATAGTCTGTGTATGCACCCCACTTAAAGTGGAAACCCTCCTTCTAGTAATATGGGAATTTGTCTGGCACCCCTATGCACTTTTTCACTATATCTGTATTTATTTTGTATGTTTGAATGTTTAATAATGTTTAATAAAGAAAAATCTTTTATCTTACTACCTTGGTGATTGCATGGCTCCATTTTTCTATAGGTTTATATTTTACAAAGTATCCAGTATATTATTACATAGAGGCATTGGTGAATTTCTGGATGTAATATTGGCATCTAGTTGATCAGTGGGCCCTCAGAGTCAATGTTACTGGTGGGCCCCTGCCGCCCCAGTCTGACACTGTATGCCACCACTACTGCTATTGAATTTACTAATAAGATCAATTTTTATTTAACAATTGAAACTAATAAGGGTTGCAAAAATAAACATTTTGGTAATATTTTAACGGTACAAAGGCACAGTTCTTTTTTGCGTTCCATTGTAAAAGGTTAATGTTACAATGGCTGCTGTAAATCATACACTTGACTGTATAAGAATGAAGGAATGGTTAATCATACATATATGTGCTGAATGTGGGCCCGTAAAAAGGCGGAGGAGTGGTCTGTGAAACCTGTCCGTAATATTTAAAGCTGGCTCTGGTATGTGCTATATCACATAACATAGTAGACTGGAGCAGGGACAGAGTCCAGCTACAAACCCGAGCTGTGACGAGCAGCAGAGATCCCGGCCACATCATTTCTAGGATTATACAAGTGGGAACTTTCCAGTCTCTTCTACAATATTTCAGGTCAAGCCAACCGGGCAGATGGCGTCAAAGAGGATTTTGATTAAAGGTGGAAAAATAGTGAACAGCGACTCTTCCCAGATATCTGATGTTTACATTGACGATGGGATAATCCAACACATCGGAGAGAACCTGCAACCTGATAACATTGCCGATGTGAAGATCATAGATGCCAGCGGTAAACTGGTGATGCCAGGAGGCATTGATAGCCACACACACATGGAGTTCCCATTCATGGGTACAAGTTCTGTGGATGATTTCCACATTGGAACAAAGGTAAATACCTGGTTTATAATTAACTTTAGATAAATAATGGTTCTTCATTGTAGGATTATAAATTCTGCAGATTTCTAGTAAAACTCATTGCAAATTTACCGGTTTCTGAACATTTGGGCCGCGCTCCCTATTTAAGCCTCCCCCACGCCTTTTTAGGCAGGGCTTCATATTGTCATTTAGCATTTTATTCTATAGATTTCTATTTAGCGTAAGAAAACAATACCAATTCCAACATGGCGCCTCTAGCCTACAACAGATTTGTCATCAATGCAGTATATGGTGCACACCGCTATACCGAGAGGACTAACACCAGTTGCACAGGATACCAGGATTAATAAGTCTAAATCTGCCTATTTTATTGCATCACTGTTTACGAAAACGCTGCTTGCTTCGAATGAATGGATTTTAGTTATTTTCTTAAATCCGGAAGATAAGAACCAGTCTTGATCATGTGTAACTGATTTGTCAGCTTTGGATGATGTCCTTTGTTGGAAGGTTGCCCCATCACATATCGAACCACCAAATTTAATCTGCTAGTAATTGTCCAGGTCTCTTGCAGCACCACCACAGGTGAAATACAGAATTACAAAGTGTCCATTAAAAATGAGTAGGCTGCCCACATAATGAACAAACTGAAGATTTCAGAGCAAAATAAGTTATTTGTAGCTGCTCTGTGCGTCTTGAACTTTTCTACTGAGGGGGTTGAACTTACAAATATAAAATACATGTCCATGACTTCATTCCCTGCTGAAGCCGTCATCCCCAAACCAACAGAATTTGTACTATGAACCCATCAAAGAGAAGGGGAGGTCTTTTAAGCTTTTATTTCTACCGGACAATCTACTATATAGGTCATATCATCACTTGGTGTTTCGCCAACAGCTCAGAGACACCTTTTATCCTACCAAATAGATTTATCATAAATAACCCCCTGTATTCTCCTTAACCTCATCTATAGTGGTCCCCATACTTACAAAAAGAATCCTGAAGCCACCTAGACGTGCCAGAACTTTGTAGGCGCTTTCCAACAGGTCATCATAAACCACAGTAATCAACTTTGAGATGTTCCCCCAGTCATTAAAGCCTTTAGCTGGCATGAAAAAATGTCTAAATCTGTTACAAAGCCTCCTTTGTAACCCAATTTCAAAGTTCCCCCAAATTAGCCAAATCCAGGATGGGTGGTTGGCGATTTGACCACCTTCCAATGACCATTCCACTTTCCTGCTTCTTCCAAAGTCACATCCATTCTCCTCCTACTTTCCTCCTACTATATAACTACTTAAAATCTCCCTTCTAGGACTCTGGTCGATGTCCAACCCCTCTTGCAATTTGTATGGCACAAATAAACATTACAGAAATTACACACACATGATGGTCATCCCAAATGCAGGACAGGTCCTCCAGAAAGGGAGACATTCTTTACATCTGCTCCCTACTCTTTCGAAAAATATGAATATTCTGTATAGAGGACCCGCACCACCCTATTAGGGTGTATGAAAAATATGTATATATTGGCCTGACTTATTGATAACTCTAAAATGACATATGGCAAAATGTCCTTTGGAAAGGGGAGTTTAGAAACTGTAGATCATCATAGTAAGGCTGCTTTCACACTTGCGTTGTGAGGCATCCGTCATAGTGCGTTGTGTGACGCATGTGACGGATGAATTGCAAATAGTATGCTAATAAAGGTAACGGATTCCTGTAAAAAAACGTTTTGCGTTTTTTTTGTTTAATGTTTCGCCGGGAAGGAGATTTGCGGTCGGGAGGAGAGAGAGAGAGAGAGGTGACCACAAATCCCCTGAGTGACCGCAGTGAGCCGCGCGATCAGCAGTGCCGTCACTCAGGTGACCCGCGGCCACAGCTGAAGTCCTCCACTTGAGAGCGGTGGTTGCGGGTCACCTGAATGAGGGCACAGCTGATTGCGCTGCTCACTTCAGTTGCTGCGTGGAGCTGACACTGAGCGGTTGTGTTCTACGGCCGCTCCTGTCAGCTTCATGTAGCAGAGCTGGATGCATCGCGGGACCTCATGTGGATTATGCCGGACCTGTAGGGGTATTTGGGGATTAATAAAGTGGTGAAAGAGGGTGTTTTTTTGTCTTTCATTTCAAATAAAGGATTTTTTCGGGTGTTTGTGTTTATTTACTTTCACTTACAGGTTAATCATGGGGGTTGTCTCATAGACGCCTGCCATCATCAACCTAGGACTTAGTGGAAGCTATGGGCTGCTGCCATTAACTCCTTATTACCCCGATTGCCACCACACCAGGTAAATTCGGGATGAGCCGGGTAGAGTCCCGGGACTGTCGCATCTAATGGATGCGGCAATTCCGGGCGGCTGGTGGCTGATATTTTTAGGCTGGGGGCTCCCCATAACGTGGGGCTCCCCATCCTGAGAATATCAGCCTTCAGCCATGTGGCTTTATCTTGGCTGGTATCAAAATTGGAGGGGACCGCATGCCTTTTTTTTAAATTACTCACGCTACGCCAGTCTTGATTGGATACAAGAGGCACCGAATTCATTAAGAAACATATGTAATTTAATGAATTTCGTGCTCCTTCTGAGTGGCATGTGTCTCCAGAAATGCTACTTCTATCAGAACCTGAACTTGCATTTTTGTCATCTACCCTCCCCAGCTCCACCCATTTTAGCGGAGCTAATCCAAAAAGTGGTGTGAGAATGACAAAATTTGCAAATTTTTTTCACAACTCCACATTTGCAACATTTTTGCGCACTTTTCAAAGCTTTTACATCACCTTTTTGTCATTAAAGTGTTGATAAATCGGCCTTGTGTGTTTTCCGCAGTTTGATCTCCTTTATAAGGTCTCGCTCTCACTTGCGTATGCCATGTGATGCGAAAGTATCTAATGTGATACACTATCGACCTTCAACTCAGGCTATACTGCGAGCATGAGCCGAGTGTCATACAACTGTAATCTGCTCTTGCAATCGGATCACAGGTGTGGAGAAGAGGGAGAGCTTAATCTCCCCATCTTCTCTCTTGCTGGTCTGTGCATATATCACACTGCACTCTGATAACATCCAAGTGCAGAACAATGTTTCACATGCACCCATAGACTTCTATGCCTGCATGTGATGCAAGATTTGCTAACAAACATGCTGAGATTTTTTTTTCTCATGCAGATTCGGCATGAGAAAAAAATCATAGCTGGACACTACCTCATAGTTTACCCCTTTACCACCCGGCGAGTTTCCGTTTTTCCCTCCTTTCTTTCAAGAGACATATCTTTTTTATTTTTCTGTCTATATAGCCACATGAGGGCTTGTTTTTTTTGTGGGAGAGTTTCTACAGTTTTGGAAGCTTAGAATCTCCAGAAATCTTTGCTCCCTAAAAGCGTAATGGCATGCCGTCTCTTCTGAGCTCTGCCATATGCCCAAACAGAAGGGTATGACTACATAAAGGATATTACAATAGTAGGAGACATCCGACTCTAGAAACAGTTGCTTCTTTATTGGTATAATATTAGATACAGGTCATCATATTCAAATGACGCATGCATTTTGCCCAGATCTATGCATTTTTGAAATTCCTTCAAGGTGTAGTTTCCAAAATGGGTTCACTTGGGGGGGTTCTGTTGCTTTGCCACCTTGGGGGCTCTTCAAATACAACAATCTGTGCCAGCCATCCCTACACTTGAAAGTCAAATGGGGCATCAGCGTACTCAGGAGAGATTGCACAACAAATTGTCCATTTTCTCATGTTACCCTTGTGAAAACAAAAAATTGGGGCTAAAGCAAAAGTTGAGTGAAGAATGCTTAATTTTTTATTATTTTCTTCCATATTTGTATTATTTTTGTGAAGCACTTGAAGGGTTAACAAACTTCCTGTTTTAAATACCATGAGGGGTGCCATTTTTCCAATGGGGGTCTTGTTTGGGGTTTTTTTAACATATAGGACTCTCAAAGTGTTTGTGAATGTTTTCAAAAATGTACTGTATATATTTCTAGGTGAATACATCTATGTACGTGTCTGTATGCCGTGTATGCACGTCTATGCCGAGGGGAGGAACAATGATCGCTCACCTAATGCGAGGAGTTCTAAAGACCCCTTCCCCCCCCCGATAGGTGAAAATACCCAAAGTAGTGAAGTTATATTTACTTTATTATTTACTTGTATTTTACGGATTATAAGACGCACCTTTCCTCCCAAAAATGTGAGAGGAAAATAAGCTGTGCGTCTTATAAACTGAAAGTAGTTTACCCGGTGGTAGTATTCAATGATGACAGGAGGAAGGGACAATGCTGTGGACTGTGAACTGTGCACTGCACTGCAGAAGGTGAGGCAGGGGATATTCTGAAAATGGCGGTGTGGGCTTCAAATAATGGCGCCCGGAGTCAGCGTGTGTGCAGATGGAGCTCTCAGCTCAAGATCTCTCTCCAGCTCATTGATTTCCTAGCAGTGGACTTATGGAAAATAGCACCTGGAGGTGGCACGTGCGCAGATGGGATCTTGGTTTGTCATTGAGCCAATAACTCAATCTGCGCACACAGTGACTCTGGGTGCCATATCTTTGATGTTCCTGTCAGCGCCCGCAGCGAGCATCTGGGACACCCGCCACACCGCCCGCAGTATCACTCTACTCTAGCACCACCCCTGACTCCTGTGACCCCACTCCACCCCCGCTGCTGGACCCCAGTACCCGCGATACAGTGAAGTCGCAATAAGTGACTCGTGATTTAGCGGGGATGACTGTTTATGTCTGTATGTGTGTACACATCTCTGTACTGTGTGTTTACATGTCTGTATTTCTGGGGTTGTATGTATGTTTAAACAAAAAAACCGAATATAGATACCAAGGTAGAGTATGATCATCAAAAACCGAAAATTCCTTTTACCTTAAAATCATAGTTTTTATTGGACATATATGCCACAAACAGAGTACATACATACATAGAATAATAAAAATATATTAAATTATTACTGGAAAGAAAGGCGAGAATAATTTTTTTTATCCTTCTCTCACCCTTCCTTACATACAGAGGTCGGCGTCCTAATTGGTCATAACACCCCCGTTCCTCGTCGACTGACGTCCTATACTGACGCTCCACTCACTCTCAAAAGACATTCAGTGTGTCTGAATAGCAGTGGGTAAAGTGCAACACCAAAGATAAAGCCCACAAGATTATGTATACACATAAGATGTGCAAAGGAGGGAATTATGTCCGTCACTAATCATCTGTCGTAGACTAGTAGGAATGGCCCATTCCTACTAGTCTACGACAGATGATTAGTGACGGACATAATTCCCTCTTTTGCACATCTTATGTGTATACATAATCTTGTGGGCTTTATCTTTGGTGTTGCACTTTACCCACTGCTATTCAGACACACTGAATGTCTTTTGAGAGTGAGTGGAGCGTCAGTATAGGACGTCAGTCGACGAGGAACGGGGGCGTTATGACCAATTAGGACGCCGACCTCCGTATGTAAGGAAGGGTGAGAGAAGGATAAAAAAAAAATTTCTCGCCTTTCTTTCCAATAATAATTTAATATATTTTTAAATATATTTATGTAAGTATGTATGTAAGTATGTACTATGTATGTATGTACTCTGTTTGTGGCATATATGTCCAATAAAAACTATGATTTTAAGGTAAAAGGAATTTTCGGTTTTTGTTGTATGTATGTTTGTAAGATGTGTGTATGTAAAGCCCGCTTTACACGCTACAATATATCTTACGATGTGTCGGCGGGGTCACGTCGTAAGTGACGCACATCCGGCATCGTAAGGTACATTGTAGTGTGTGACAGCTACATGCGATTGCAATTGAACGTTAAAACGTTCATCGCATACACGTTGTTGAATCCTGACGAATTGCATGTCGAGTTGTTCAATGTTCCCGAGGCAGCACACATCGCAGTGTGTGACACCCCGGGAACATTGAACAGATCTTACCTGCCACCCGCGGCTCCAGCCGGCAATGCGGAAGGCAAGAGGTGGGTGGGATGTTTACATCCCGCTCATCTCCGCCCCTCCGCTTCTATTGGCCGGCTGCCGCGTGACGTCGGTGTGACGCCAAACGTCCCTCCCACTCCAGGAAGTGTTCGCCGCCCACATCGAGATCGTATGGACAGGTAAGTACGTGTGACGGGGGTTAATCGTTTGTGCGGCACGTGCAACAAATTGAACGTGCCACACATATGGGGGCGTTGCAAATCGCATACGATATCGTATGCGAAATTACAACGTGTAAAGCAGGCTTTAGGCTGCGTGCCCACGATCAGGGTTCTCAGCATTTGGTCGCAGTGTGTTTTCCCTGCGTCCAAAATACTGCGTCGTACAGTACAAGCACAGCAAATGGGATTTATAGGAATCTCCTGCCCACTGTGCTTGTTTTTCCACAGCGTAAACTGACAAGCTGCACGGCTTCCCAAGCTGCAGCATGTTAACTTATTGCTGTGTAGCCGCAAATATTCTCAACAGGGAGAACAGAGTAAGAGAGACCACAGCGCCCCAAACCCTGATCATTGGCACAGACAGCTGTGGTCTCTTACGGAGAGCACTTGTGACCCCGTAGGCGAGGATATGCTGCATCCAGAACGCAGCATGTCCGGACCGTGGGCACGTAGCCTTATAGTGTATTGTGGTGTATGTGTAAAACATTTGTATCTTTCAAGCACACTAAATCTGTAAGGTGAGTGCCCACCAACAGCCTTCCTCATGGTCAGGACGCAGCGTACTTTTTCACAGTTACCATATGTACCTATTATACCCTATGATGCTGCTCACATGTCCGTGTGTTTACACAAACCGTGTGTCCATGTGATCCACATAGGGTTTTTTTTTCGGTAGCACAGATGACAAGGGCCAATAGCAGTCTATGGGGTCATGAAAAAAATGTACAGCACACAGATGGCATCAGTGTACAGTCCATTTGCCATCCGTGTGCTGTACGTGATTAACATTGAAAATATAGGAGAAGCTTTGTAACTGTTGTATATGTAGTTAGCTGAGTTATGGTACTGTATCTATGTAGTAAGCGTGGTTTTGCTTCCACATCTATATAGTAAGATCACTTATGTACCATATTTAGGCAGTAAGCTTAGTTCTGGTACTATTTGTATGCAGTAGGCTTGTTCTGTTCTTGTATCTATGAAGGAGACCTGGTTTCCTTTACTGTTTATAGGTACTAGACTGAGTAAATACGATTTTATTCCTGTATTGATATAGTAAGCTCGGTTCAGTTGCTGTATCACTGTAGTAAGCTTGATTCTGCTCCCATATCTCTGTAGTAAGCTTGATTCTGCTCCCATATCTCTGTAGTAAGCTCGGTTCTGCTCCTTTATCTCTGTCGTAAACTTGGTTCTGTTCTCACAGCTACGAAGTATGCTCGGTTCTGCTCTCATAGCTCTATAGTAAGCTCAGTTCTGCTCCCATATGTCTGTAGTAAGCTGGGGTCTGCTCCCATATTTCTGTAGTAACTCGGTTCTGCTCCTTTATCTCTGTAGTAAGCTAGGTTCTGATCCTGTATCTCTGTAGTAAGATCGGTTCTGCTCCCATATCTCTGTAGTAAGCCCTGTTATGCACCTTTATCTCTGTAGTAAGCTAGGTTCTGCTCCCAAATCTCTGTAGTAAGCTACATTCTGCTCCCTTATCTCTGTAGTAAGCTCGGTTCTGATCTTGTATCACTGTAGTAAGCTTGGTTCTGATCTTGTATCTCTGTAGTAAGCTTGGTTCTGCTCCCTTATTTCTGTAGTAAGCTTGGTTCTGCTCCCATATCTCTGCAGTAAGCTCATTTTTGCTCCCTTATTTCTGTAGTAGGCTCTGTTCTGCTCCCATATCTCTGTGTTAAGCTTGGTTCTGCTCCCATATCTCTGTAGTAAGGTTGGTTCTGCTCCCATATCTCTGTAGTAAGCTTGGTTCTGCTCCCATATCTTTGTAGTAAGTTCCTTGCAGTTTGCGTATTCCGTAGTCATCTTAGTTTTGTTCCAATATCTATGTCTACAGTAAGTGCGGTTCTGTTCCCATATATATGTGCCAGCCTGTTCATAAAACCTAGAACCTCTGCTGCTTTAATACAGCGGCTAGAGATAAACAGGCCAAAGGTGAGCTGCCGCAACTTGAGGGCCACTGCCTTATGAATGCCCCCCAGGCTAAAACGTGCCAGACAGCCCCTGAACAAAGTGCTCAATGTAATAAAGGTACAACAAGAGCAAATGTAATGATCCCTTTGGAACAACTTCACCCTGATGTAATCCATAGCTCCCAACTCATTAGAAGTCAGAGCACTGACACTGTAATGAGTTGTGCACTTGTGTGACCACCCTGCATGATCAGTGCAGATTTCTTATGAACTGGAAGTAATATATCAGCAATGTGTTTATCTATTGATGGGAAACAAGTGGATATTTCTGAAAACCACAGAAAATTGTACATATACAATATAAATGTTATTCATGATGCTGTAATAACATCTCCCAGTGAGCCGGTCACGTCTTTGCTGATTGATCTTCCAATCCTATTTTGACCATAGGTCTCTTCTTCACCAAGACCAGACAGATCAGGGCCTACTTGTGACATTGGTCTACTGGAATGCCCTTCTGTGCCTGCGGATTAAGGTTTTAATCTTTGCTTGGCTTCTGTTCCTATATGTTGTGACTCTGATGTTAATGGGGTTGTCCATAAGTAGGACAACTCCTTTTCAACCCCCATAATTGCTCCCATTAAAATAAAAAAGCTTATACTCGCTTCCCACACCAGCGCTGTTCCAGCGGTGGCAGCAGTCACGTTCCCAGGGACTCATGTAAGGTTGTTGTAGCAAACGAACCTCCCCGACGTCCAACGCATAAATAATCAAGAGGACGTGAGAGCAGTGGCTCATTTCCTTTTACTTACAGTATATGTCCAAAGGTGGGGAGAGGGAAGCTGGGGGTTGTTGGGCTATAAACCTGCAGATAAACCATATATATGCAGGTTAATAGTGTTAGCTGATCTGAACAGTTCTCTTTAACAGCTTCATGTCCATCCGATTTTGCGATCTCCGTCTTTCTTTTTTTTTTTTTTCGCCCCCCTTCTTCTGAAAGCCGTAACTTTTTTTTTTTTTTTAAATCAATATAGCCATGTGAGGACTTATTTTTTGCAGAACGAGTTGTACTTTTAAATGAAAGCATTCGTTTTACCATATAGTGTACGGAAAAATGGCAAAAAAAATCCAAATGTAGAAAAATTGCAAAAAAAGTGCAATTGCACAATTGTTTTTTAAATATTTTATTCACTGTGTTCACTATATGGTAAAACTAATGTGTCACTGTGATGCCTCAGGTTGATGCGAGTTCGTAGACACCAAACATGTATAGGTTTACTTTTATATCAGGGGTTAATAGAAAATTGGAAGTTTGTCCAAAAAAAGTGGCGTACGTTTTGAGCCATTTTCCACGACCCGTAGAGTTCACATTTTTTAGGATCAATGGCTCAGTGATGGTTTATTTTTTGCGTCTCGAGCTGACATTTTTAACAGTACTATTTTTGCACAGATGCTATGTTTTGATCGCCTGTTATTGCATTTTGCGCAAAATTTGTGGCAACCAAAAAACGTAATTTTGGCGTTTGGATTTTTTTTTGCCGCTACTCCGTTTACTGATAAGATTCATTAATTCTATATTTTGCTAGATCGGGTATTTCTGAACGCGGTGATACCAAATGTATGTATAATTTTTATTTTTTTAACCCTTTAATTTTCAATGGGGCGAAAGGGGGGTGATTTGAACTTTTAGGGGGGTTTTCTTTTTCAATTTTTCAAAACTTTTTCTTTTACTTTTTTTTTCTTTAATAATCCCCCTAGGGGGCTATAAGGATCAGCTGTCTGATGACTCATTGTTTTCTCCCGATCAAAGCAGCACCGCTCAGATAGACAGAAAAGTTAATTTCTTGTAATCTGCAGTACTCGGCTGCTGGTTACAGGACCTGAGTCATGTGAGCTACAGGAGTCATCACATTTCCCTGTCCTACCATGACAAGTATCAGATCCACGTGATCACGTCACATAACTTCACGGTAAAGACCTATAAGTAAAGTTTTAGCGCAACCGTGATTATAATGGCCCTGTCACATTTTGGCAGCGCCATTATAATCACGGCAAAGATAGGGAACTTTTACTCCACATAAACTGTAGTGTAGATAATGCGCACTATAAGCCGGTCTATATAACAGTCACCATGACCTATATTACAGCTCTTTTCTTATCAGCAGGAGTAAAGGGGGCTTTACACGCTACGATATCGTTAATGATTTATCGTCTGGGTCACGTTGTTTGTGACACACATCCGTCATTGACGATATCGTATCATGTAACACTTATGTGCGAACTTAAACGATCGCAAAACCAGCCAATATCGTTTGCCGCGGAGAGGTCGTCCTAAAACAAAAAAGAGTTTCCCTCTCATTACCGATGTTGTTCGTCGTTCCTGCGGCACCACACATCGCTATGTGTGACACCGCAGGAGCGACGAACATCTCCTTACCTACCTCCATCGCCAATGCGGAAGGAAGGAGGTTGGCGGGATGTTTACATCCCGCTCATCTCCGCCCCTCCGCTTCTATTGGCCACCTGCCGTGTGACGTCGCTGTGACGCCGCACAACCCACTCCCTTAGAAAGGAGGCGGGTTGCAGGCCAGAGCGATGTCGCAGGGCAGATAAGTCCGTGTGACGGGGGTAAGTGAGGTTGTGCGACATGGGCAGCGATATGCCTGTGTCGCTCAACCGATGGGGGCGGGTCCGATCGCTTGCGATCTTGCTAGCGAGATCGCAGCGTGTAAAGCCCACTTAACTCTTCCTCACCCAAGCTCTGACAGCATCTTGGCATCAGGCATGTATCTGTCTTGGCTTTGAGCAGTTTGTGGCTTTCTGGATCTTGTTATGTTCAGGGCCTAACTTGATTTAGAATTAATGGCAGCCTAGATTTTCCCTGTCCACCGAGTTTACTTTTCCTTACCAGTCACTTGAGGATATAAGTGACTTTAAGTAGGTGCACCAACTCCAGCATTCATTCACCTCTCCCACCAAACTCAGTCCTCACCTCCTGAGTCCTCAGCAACAGACATCTTTTTTTCTTTCTCTTTCTTTCTTTCTTTTTCTTTATTTCTTTCTTTATGCCCTGACAAAATCAGATTGTCACAGGAGACTGCATCCATCTTCCAGATGTAGAATCCCCTCCTCCTTGTCCTACCAACACAACCCCACACAGGTACAAACACCAGCCATAAAGCCTAGTCACCCCCACCACAAGGATAATAGGGACACACCAGTGGGCGGGGCCAGGCAGATGGTGGCGCCCACCTAGGGGTTCTGAGGTGTTCGGGGAGGGAACAAGACAGTTGAGTCTAGACAGAGGAAGTGAGAGGAGTGAAGTGGTAGTCGGGGGTCGTAGCTCCTGGACTACCGGACAACCTGAGCTGACTAGGTGGCAGACGGTAGAGCAGGGCCACAGGCGACTGAGATCCGGTCGCGGGAGACCTTAAGTGGACCGGGGCAGGGTTGTAGCCCGCCGGTGCCGGCAGCGGGAATCCGGTCCGGAGGCCGTGCACAGTCGGGGTGCCTGGACCCCAGGGCGAGGACAGCTTCAAGCACCTTACCGATTAACCAGCAGGGGACAAGATTCCACGTCTTGTCCCACCAGTAAGCCCAGATAGAGCGAGAGAGAAGCCCAACGCGGGGGATAGGGCGTCTGCAAGTGTCTGCAAAAATCCCACAGCAAAGACACCGGGAGCAGACTTTGCCTGTTTCATGCAGACTAGTCAACACACAAGACAAAAACACAGAAGTGCAGGAGGAAAGGCCCCTGTCCTGTCTACCGGTGTGTGGGACCCCAGCACACCCCTCCTGAGGCTACCGGTATCCGGCACTTGGTTTACTACTTGGACTCTGTGTGACTTATTTCTAAAGTGTGAGTACAACGCTGTCATCCGGTTCCGCCTACAGACTGTGCCCCAGCACTGCACACCACCTACACCTGGGCCCCGGGACTACACTTCCCCTACCCGTGAAGGGGATACCATCCTGCTGCCCCTCTCCATCAGCCCCAGGTGTCCCATACAAAGGCAGTGGCGGTGTCACCAACAAATCACCGCAACCCATGAGTGGCGTCTCTGACAAACTCTACCCCGTAAATAACCCCCTTTATACAGTTGTGGGCGACGGGCTGCTGCACGAGCCCGGGATCCGGCTGCCATTCGAGCCATAGCCACGATCCCGGATCCGAGCGCCTCGGGTAGCCTCCCCTGCCGTGGTCTGTCCCCCTTCCCGCAACACTTTCTTTCTTTCTTTCTTTCTTTCTTTCATGTCAGAAAAAGGAAATGGAAATTTCCCCACTGCTGCTTCACTTCCTTTTACCATATAAGGCAAAGGTAGTTCTGAGAAAGGTCAGCAGAGGTCAGTATAGATGCTACAACTCTCAGCGAGGCTTCAGAAGGCACAAATAATGTCCAACATTATAGTAGTGTCTACTGTGGGTCACTACATAAGGAGCACCAAGGAGACAGCCTGAGGGCACAGAAGAGTGGTGAGAAGACAGCATGAGGACAGCAAGGAGTGCTGATCAGATGGCCTAAGAATAGAGGGAAGTGCTATGGAAATAGTGCTCCTCTCTGCCCTCAGCCTAAGGAGACGGCCCCAGGGCAAAGAGGAGTGCTGCGGAGACAGCCTGAGTGTTGAGTGATACGAATAAGAACTTAGGATTCAATTGTGATGAGTTCATTATAGTCAGTGGAGAGTCTTTCTCTGCAGTGCATTTTATGACAAATATATACCCAACTGTTTTCCATTGTTCTACTCCTATAAATAATACGAGGGGCTGCTGATAAGTCTTTGTGATCTTTTTTTTTTGTTTCTATGGTAACGAATGTTACATCACATGAAAGCTTTATGTGTCTAATATATGTTTTCAAACTTTTTTGTTTGTTGCTTATGGCATCAGTGTTCTACGCAAGCAGGAAAATAAAATGGCGGAGTCTAATGCGATATTCACAGCAACTGAGCGCAGAGGAGTGATAAAATTCTTGTTTCTACAGGGAAAGTCCACGAAGGATATTCATGGTGATATGTCGCAGACATTGGGGGATCAATGCCCTTCATATTCCACTGTTAAGAACTAGCTTTCAAAATTTAAAACTGGCTACTTCATCACCAATGTTGAGGAACATCCTGGACGACTGAGAGTGATTATTGTTCCGGAGATCATCAATGTTGCGCACAACCTCATACTGGAGAATCGACAAATTTCTGCTAAAGCAATTGCAGACATCATGGGGATTTTCCGTGAACGTGTTTGTGTCATTATTTGCAAAGTTGGTCCCCAAATGTTTGACAACAGATCAGAGAAGCATATGAGTGAAAACTTCCCAGTCCATTTGTTAGCGTTTACGGACTGATAAAAACTTCCTGAATCAACTGGTCACTATTGATGAGACCCGGATTTATTTTTATGACCCTGAAACCAACGAGCAGCCAAAAGAGTGGAGGCACAGTGGTTCTCCTCATCCAAAGAAGTTCAGGATGCAAAAATAAGCCGCTAAGGTGATGGCATCTGTGTTCTGGGATAAGAAGGGTGTGCTGCTAGTGGACTACCTTCAAAAAGGTTGTGAAGAAATCTGGGTAAGTAGTGACGTTAGTACTCCAGGTGCCAACTATGTAGATTGAGCTGACTTTTTCTGTAGCAATTTGATAGCAATGGTGTTGCAGAATCTCTCACTGGCTGTAAGACTTTTGTAGTCACTTGCTGAAAGACCCACAACAAGAAATGCACAGGTCTGTGTATGATATGACCAGCTCACATTATTCGGGTGCACTGGTGATTGGCTAAGAGGCCTGCTCTGCTCTCCACTGATCCCACTCTGCCCCTGAGTCCTCTACGCACACAATGGCTGCTTTTAGGTTAGCACTAACACTTCACAAAGGATCACACCTCACAACTTACCCTATCAACGTTTTATACACTATTAAACTGTCCCACAGGAACATTAATTGCAGGGGTGAACAACATTTTTCAGTTCAATTTTCCACATTGCCATACTGAACCAATCCCAAGGGCCACAACAAAATTTAAAGGTTGACTTACATGAATACAGTACATCACCGGAACCACCATCAGTATCTTAATACATCACCAGAAGCGTGTTTTAAGTATTTGAGGAGAATTTCCAGTTTCTGTTCAGCTCCTCACCAAATCTTAAAAAGTTGAGATTAAGTTTTAATATAGTCATGAAAAACATTATAGATTGTTACATGTGCAGAAGATCAGAACCACCATTAGTGCATGAATGCAGCATCAGAACCACCACTTGTACATGAATGTTGCCCTAGAACCACCCTCAGTACATGAATGTTGTGCCAGAACCACTGTCAGTATATGAATGCAGTGCTAGCACTACTGTCAGTATATGAATGCAGCACCAGAATCACCATAAGTACATGAAGGAAGTATCAGAACCACCATCTGTTAATGAATGTAGTGTCAGAATCACCATCGGCACATGAATGCAGTGCTAGAACCAGTGTCAGTACATGGATGCAGCACCAGAAATACCATGAATATATGATCACAGCCATTAGAAACTTCAGTATCGAGGAGACCTAGTTAGTAAGTTAGTATAACAAAAACCATATACATCCAGGTACCTTATAGGTGACATCTTCTGATTGAAGTCGTTCCCATCTCTTTTGACTCCACGTACAGACGCTATGATATTTCATGCCCAGAACACATGTCTGCAGACTTACCTCTTCTCCACCTTCGGTAGTACATCTCAACACCGTGCCCTTAAAAATAAAAATACCATAAATAAAAATATCTCACATGCTGCGACCCTGAATAAGTAATTGCCTCTCACTGTGCTTCCTGCACAATATATCCCAGGGAGACTGCTCTTCTGTATAATATGCCTCCCACACAGGCCCTCTCCATATTGTACCCCACAAACTTCCCCATTCCATAATATCCCCCACATTGCCCTTCTCAATAATATCCTCCCACACTACCCCTCTCTATAATATCCCACCACACTGCCTTTCTCTATACTGTCCCCCCACACTTCTCCACTCCTTAGTATCCTCCCACACTGCCCCTCTCCGTAATATCCTCTCAAACTGCCCCTCTCCATAATATTGCCACACATGGCCCCTCTGAATAATATTCCCCCACACTGCCACTTTCAATTTTTCCCCACACACTGTCTTTCTCCATATTATTTTTATTATTTTCCCACACTGCCCCTATCTATACTGCCCCACACACTGAACCACTCTATAATATCACCACCCTACACACACTCCCCCTCTCCAGAATATTTCCTCTGTCTGCCCCTTTCCATAATATATACCCTCCCACCCCTCACTGTACTGTGCCCCCTTTTACAATACCCCCACCCCACAATGTGTGTATCTTGGTAGTGACCCCCCTCATCATAAATTATTACACAATTAATCTTCAGCTCCTCCACAGAGCACTTTCCGGGACCCAAGTCTCCAATGCCTCCGTGGTGATAGTGTGGCGCCCCTGACCTGGTCAGGCACCACTGAGTACTGCACCCATGCTGGGGACAGTACAACACAGGTAATCCAGAAGGCTGACCGAGGTGTGACTACACAGGCGCATAGTGATCAGGTCTCACACATGTACCTTTGAGAGGACCCCTGGGGATCCCAGGAGGGGGCAAAGCCTTCACCTCCACTGGAATAGTGGAGGGGGTAAAAAGCCTCCATCTCCACTCAAGGGGTGTGGTGGAGAGCCTGGTTGCTAGGTGGCGTAGGCAAGAACAGGAGAGGAGGAGCAGTGAGCCGGTTCAGTGTGCAGTTCAGGGGGAGCAGACGTCAGGAGCAGACCCCTGGGGCTGTTGCAGTCTGACAGCGTCCGCGCAGTGACTTCCGACGGGGGAGAACGGTCACCTAGTAGTGCTACCCGAAATCCATCTTCAGCTAAAGAGAGAGCAACGGAGTGGGAAGTAAGGAGACTGCTAGGGAGTTACCAGGCCCAAACGGGTAGTAGGTCCCAGTGCAGGGATAGATCCACCTTTCCTTGCCAAACCTGCTTGAGGGGGCACTTCACACCCCCAAGATCACACTACAAAGTCCGCAGCCACGTCGCCACAGTTAGGGCCTATAGTTCACAGGAGGCAAGCAGCCGGAGTGTCCTGGTCCAGGCTACAAGCAAACGGACAAAACGAAGAGGAGAGAGGCTTCAGCAACTTCCCTGGGTGACCCCCATAGGGACTAAAAGTCGGGGTTACCCCAAAACGCAAAGGGCTAAGGAAGGCGAGTCGGTAGTCACCCTCACCAGTCAGCCTGAAGGACACCTGGTTCCAGCCTGGTTCATCCCAGCTACGCCCGGGTTACTCACTCTGCCACCTTCCGTGAGTAAAACCCCTGAAAGACATTCTGCTTGTGTGGAGTTATTCTGCGCCTTGTGGTTCTACACACCTACATAGGGCCCTGGGGCTTGCCTCACTCTCAGGAGGCTATTACAACCGACTGCACCCACCATCAGCCCCAGGCATCCCTCAATCTGCAGTGGCGGTCCCCACTGACCGCAATTCTGAGAGTGGCGTCACGACAAATAGAAGATTTCCTACCTGTGACAAGATCCAGCCGAGTGGAGTCCCTGAAGGTAATGCACCGACACTGCACTTGTGGGGCTTCACATCTGGCGTCACGAACAGGATAAGGACTAGACCTGTTCAGACAGGTGACCATGTGCCTGGGCGGTCCGCTTGAAAAATTGGAAGCGCCGCCATATTGCCACCATGAAAAGCGCGCTGAAAAACAACAGCAGCCCGCGCTGGGAGAAGTTACCGCCCACGAAGAGGTGTGGCTACCCAGAGATCCCCTGCAGAGTCCTGACCTCGCAAGTGAAGAGAGCGGAGGCGTTCAGAGACGTCGGGACAGAAAGGGAGCCAGAAGCCTGCTGTTAGAGGAAATGGCGTCTGGATGCAGAGATCCCGAGCCAGGCTCCGCTGCCTGGTGGGCCCGAGAGCTTGCTCAGTGCTGCAACCAACTAGAAACCAGGGTTCTACGGCAGCTCAGCGAGGGACGCAAGGAGCTCCTGGGGATGGCTACGGCGGTACAGGCCTACGAGGAGAGGGCCACGCGACGAGTGCCAGACCGAGCGGCGACGACTCAGACCCCGATGCTGCTACCGATGGGTGAGTCCAGTGTTGCCCCTGCCAGCACGAGTGCCCCGACCCCTGCTGCCACGCCCATAGTCCCCGAAGAGGCGCCCGCCGCGGCGACGCTGAACCAGGCCGCAGCCACGCCAGGTGCGGCCCGCCAAGCCCAGATCGCTGCAGCGACGCCCAGCCCAGCCTGCACAGATCCCATCGCAGCTGCGACGCCAATCCAGGCCGCCGCAGCGATGCCCTGCCCGGCCCGCCAAGAACCGGTCATAGTAGCAATGTCCGCTAAGATGCCAGCTGCAACAGCGACGCTGATCCAGGCTGCCGCCATGCCAGGCGCGGCCTGCCAAGACAAAGTTGTATCACCATTTACCCCGGCCCGCCAGGCCAGAGCAGACACCGCTCCCCAGTCCAAGGAGGTCCCTGCTAGGAAGTCTACGCTGGGGGAGGACCCCGAATACTGGAGACTGAAGGCTGACCTGGAGGCCAAGTTCCCACAGGAGATGGTGGACCGGTATCTGCTCCCTCCGCATACCCCCAAGGCGACTCCTGCAGCGACCACGCCAAAGAGTCCCCCGCCCGGGCCTGCTGATGAAAGTCCATCCCCAGCACTGCCACGACAGGAGTGTTCAGAAGAACTAAGGGGGAGGGGAGGCCAGAAGGCTGAGGAGCTGACTCCGGAGCCATCAGCAGTGGATTCATACCCCGAGCCAGAGATGTTGCCATACTCCCGCTGGGACGAAGAAGACCCGATACCCTCCGCTGAAGAAGATCTGCCCAAAAGCCTCACCTGGGAGCTTGTAAGCTGTACCTCGCAGAATCCAGTCCGCAAGACACGGCGCCGTAGCAGATCCAAGTTCGCCCCTGCACCACAGTCTCCAGAGCAGAAAGATGAAATAACGGCCAGAGACCTGGAGGAGAAACGGTTTCTGAGGAGAGCCAAATCCCAGGTTAGAGGTCCACTTTGTCGTGGAGTTGTGGAAGACTTCAGTTTGAAGAGTGGATATGGTTTCATAGTAGCTCCTGGTATGAAAGAAGGCATATTCGTGAATAGAAGAGACGTTAGAGCTCATTTGCCCAGAGGACATCCAGGCAGAAATCTGCGAACAGGAGACTCAGTGGAATTTACCATGCACCAGGGAGAAAGAGGCTGGTATGCATTGGATGTTACACCATGTACCAGAAAGCCTTACAGCAGTCCTGCAAAAGAAACAGACACAGAAGAAGACGGAGATAGAGAAAGGAGAGATAAAGAACCCACTGATGAGACCACCACGGACGATGAAAGAGATCGAGAAACCAACAGGTGCCGCAGCCCTACAGGCCCAAGCCCTGGTATGGAGGAGTAGAGGAAAGTGAAGTAAGAAGTACAACAAGTTACTGTTTTGACCAGTTTGAAGTTTTTGCAACGTTTATAAGTTTAAGCATGTGCCCACATAAACTAATGTGAGAAATGAACCTTAAGGCTATGAACTGGCTATAGCCACAAACTCTCGCAGTGTACATAGTTACACCAGAGGGTACCACCACCAGAGCCAGCCTGTTTAGGGGCCTGGCTCGCCTGCAACCAGGGAGCACGTCCATTATGGGGCCTTGGCTTACCTGCAACCAGAGAGCATGCCTGTTTATGGGGCCTGGCTCTCCACCACAAAGAGGGTACCTGGTCAGCACCAACTGTGGAGGCCGCCTCTACATCCTGCCAGAAGAGGCCGAAGGCGCGGCTCCACCAGGCCAGGTATACCCTGAAACCACCAGACCATGAAAGCCGCCTCTACATCCTGCCAGAAGAGGCTGAAGGCGCGGCCAACGGGAGAGGCAGATTGGAGGAAAGGTCTGGGGAAACGGATGGCCCAGACCTGGTTACCAAAAGAAACCGGTGACCTGCCTCCTGAGAGGGTTTTGGGTGGGTTAACGGACTTGTGGGTGGAGGGTGGTGATGTATGGTACCTGGTGGTTTTAAAATGTTTTACCATGTTTTACTGTTTTATGCATTTCAAAATGTTGTCTTGCAGCCCGAGGACGTGCTGGTGATAACTAAGGGGGAATGTGGCGCCCCTGACCTGGTCAGGCACCACTGAGTACTGCACCCATGCTGGGGACAGTACAACACAGGTAATCCAGAAGGCTGACCGAGGTGTGACTACACAGGCGCATAGTGATCAGGTCTCACACATGTACCTTTGAGAGGACCCCTGGGGATCCCAGGAGGGGGCAAAGCCTTCACCTCCACTGGAATAGTGGAGGGGGTAAAAAGCCTCCATCTCCACTCAAGGGGTGTGGTGGAGAGCCTGGTTGCTAGGTGGCGTAGGCAAGAACAGGAGAGGAGGAGCAGTGAGCCGGTTCAGTGTGCAGTTCAGGGGGAGCAGACGTCAGGAGCAGACCCCTGGGGCTGTTGCAGTCTGACAGCGTCCGCGCAGTGACTACCGACGGGGGAGAACGGTCACCTAGTAGTGCTACCCGAAATCCATCTTCAGCTAAAGAGAGAGCAACGGAGTGGGAAGTAAGGAGACTGCTAGGGAGTTACCAGGCCCAAACGGGTAGTAGGTCCCAGTGCAGGGATAGATCCACCTTTCCTTGCCAAACCTGCTTGAGGGGGCACTTCACACCCCCAAGATCACACTACAAAGTCCGCAGCCACGTCGCCACAGTTAGGGCCCATAGTTCACAGGAGGCAAGCAGCCGGAGTGTCCTGGTCCAGGCTACAAGCAAACGGACAAAACGAAGGGGAGAGAGGCTTCAGCAACTTCCCTGGGTGACCCCCATAGGGACTAAAAGTCGGGGTTACCCCAAAACGCAAAGGGCTAAGGAAGGCGAGTCGGTAGTCACCCTCACCAGTCAGCCTGAAGGACACCTGGTTCCAGCCTGGTTCATCCCAGCTACGCCCGGGTTACTCACTCTGCCACCTTCCGTGAGTAAAACCCCTGAAAGACATTCTGCTTGTGTGGAGTTATTCTGCGCCTTGTGGTTCTACACACCTACATAGGGCCCTGGGGCTTGCCTCACTCTCAGGAGGCTATTACAACCGACTGCACCCACCATCAGCCCCAGGCATCCCTCAATCTGCAGTGGCGGTCCCCACTGACCGCAATTCTGAGAGTGGCGTCACGACAAATAGAAGATTTCCTACCTGTGACAAGATCCAGCCGAGTGGAGTCCCTGAAGGTAATGCACCGACACTGCACTTGTGGGGCTTCACAATAGCAGCAGCATGCTGATATCATAATACTGCTTCTTGTCAGAGTAGGGGCTCATAAGCGCTTCTCTTCTCTGCCTGTCTGAGTCTGAGAGACGCAAATACATTTCAAAATTGGAAGAAGGGGACGCAGGGTGCGGCAAACTCTTTGGTGGTCCACATGCGGCCCACAGACCTTATGTCATGCAGACCCGCTATGTGGGAACCACTCTCATTACACTGTGTCCTCTACTACAGGTTACACAGATAATTTTTTTGTATTTTGAAGACATGACCTCTGATCCTACACTGACCCTTTTTTAATATTTCACTGAAAAGACAAATATGGGACTTATTATAAGAGTAGTGGCAATGTGCAGAGTTATCATCTCCAGACTTTGGCATGACATAAATCATTTTACTAGTCCTGGGGCACAAGTATGAATTGCTCCATTCTTTGCTTGCAGTTCAAGCCAAGTCATATGTTACATGGAAAAAAAATACATAAATGTCATCCATCAAAAATTATTACAATTCTTTTATATAAGACGATAAAGACTATTCTCGATCTAGTTTGAGCAGGGATCCATCCAGCCCCCTGCAGTCATCTACCAGTCTCAGTTATGTGGGCGACAAGATAACATCTGTTTTGTCCTCAATTCTCTGGCCTCGCGCTGCCCACACCACCCCCTGGTCCAAGGTCTACCTAAATGTACAAAACATCGGCCAGACAGCTCCCCTTGAATCAGCAGAGTTCTGACAATAGAGTGAGGGGGGCTTGTGACGTGAGGCTCCTAGCTGTGCTGTATGGGAGAGCCCCCCGCACAGCCTGAGGCTCCGGACTGCCGCCATCCTCAGCAGCGGAAGTGTTTCCCCACCATGTGATAGGAAGCTCTGGAGGTGACAGCCGCCCTCGGATATTACCAACATTCTTGTTAAGCTGTAGCCCGTTCACTGTGTCGTCCGAGGGAAATATACTGGAGATTAAAATTAGTGAGCAACACACAATTTCCTAAATGTTAAAGTCATTGTGTAGTCCTATACGATTATATCCTAACATGAGTAATCTTGCAATATTTTAAGCTTATTTCATAATAAAAATGTAAATGAGATAAATGAAAATGAACACTGATCAAAATTAGAGAACACTTTCAGATACCTGGTGTTAATCTGGCACCTAGTGCTAATTTCCTTAATTATCTGACAAACCCTATATAACTGGCGGCCTAACTTTCCAGTTAGTGCTGACTTTGCAAAAATGTTGTGTTGTTCCAAAGTGACTGAAACCCTCCAGCAGCAGATTGTCCAGATTAAGGCCAAAAAGGTGACCCTATCCGACATAGCAAAAGAAGTTGGTCGTTCAAAGTCAGGGATTTTGAGAATATTGCATCTTTACAACATCACAAACTCTTTCATGTCCCCCAAAAAGGCTGATCACCCTCAAAAGACAAATGCAAGAGAGGATAGGATAATGTGGAGAATCTCCATGAGTAATCGTTTCAATACTGCAGCTGGAATTGCTCGCTAGTTCAGCACTGAACAGGGTAAGGATCTGTCTCTTCTTACAGTATCATGATGATGAAGAGCATTTCGACTGAAAGCCCACCCTGCAGTGACTAAACCCCTCTTTGGCAGGAAGAATCAACCTTTGGTGAGGAGCATGTTGTGGGGACAGAAGAGAAGTGGTCCATGGTTAATTTTAGTGATGAAAGCAAGTTTAATTCATTTGGGTCTGATGGGAAACATTATGTTTGTCAACAAACTGGGGAAAGACTAAACCCAAAGTGTGTGAAGAAGTCAGTGAAAGGTGGTGGAGGAAGTGTCATGGTTTGGGGAATGTTTTATGTAGCAGGAGTTGGAGCAGGAGCAAGTGTGTATCCAAACTTTCAACAATTTGTGGTTCCTTCCTTGCGTTCATCACTCAATCAGCCAGAAATTTTCATGCAGAACAATGCCCCCTGTCCCACAGCAAAACAAAACCAAACCAGAGAAAAATGATCAAAACGCCCAATAATACAATTGCAAAATTTATTGTATAATTACAACAGACAACATGAAAAAGTGGAGCAACTTGGTGCAGGAACTTAATTAACCCCAAGAGGTCATGGATCTGTGGCGCCCCTGAGGCTTCCGTCACCACAGGAACATTGCACCCCAGCCAGAGGTGTGATGTCCCATCCTGGGTAAGGAAAGGAGTAAACGCCGGTCCACAGGCAAATCTACACTACACCCATTGTTAGGCATATTTTGGGACCGGGGATAGTGGCAGCCACCCCCATGCTGTATGATGGGGGGGCATAAGACCCATCCCTTCTCCCATAGGGTGGGGCCTAGCAACTGGGTGGGTGGGAGGAGCCAGCCAAGAGTAGAGTAGAAAGAGGAAGGTCAAGTGTAGTCAGTCTGAAGTTGAAGTTAGAGTGAGAAGTGAGAGTAAGGAGGAGAGCTGAGAGGAGTGAGAAGAGAAGTGCTCTAGTCAGTCAGGAGCAAGAAGGAGAAAGTGACGCTTCCTGGTGAAGACCCTGGGACCCAGCTAGGTCCAGGTGACACCACAGCAGAGAAATACAGAAGGGATTCCAGGGCCACTGAACTGCTTTCAAGCACAGGGCCTGTGCCACAGAAAGATCAGGTGGAGGGATCAAGCTGCACACAGGGGACGGTCCCTAGAAACTGGATGAAGAGAAGTCAATTCCAAAAGTGAAAACCGAGGTCCAGGGTGGCTGCAAGCGCCCAGGGCCACAGCCCACAGCAGAACCTCTGGAAAGAGGGTGAAGTTCCAGCTAGGCTAGCCCCTTATCTGGAGGCTGTAGTGGAGTCCAAGCCAGGTTCATCCAGCAAAGGCAAGGCTTAGAAGACAGCTGAAGAGAGGAACACAATAGAAAAGTGCACCGGCTTTTATTCCCAGATCTACCCGGGATCAGCGGAGGTCCCTGACAGGGGGTTCCAGCCGTCCAAAGGCACAGTGCGCCATAAACCAGGAATTGTGAGTAAACAACTTGAAACTGCACCCTTGGTGTTGCCTCTGTTATTTCATCTGCACTGCATAGACTTCCATCATTGCATAAACTTCCATCACTGCATAGACTGTAATAAGCTCCAACTGTTGCCCCGGGGCACCGCTCCACCTGTGGGGAGCAGGACCATCCAAGCTGCCATTCCACCAGCCCCGGAGGCCCCATACAGCAGCGGCGGCTTAATAGCCGCAAAACACAGGTGGCGTCACGAATATAAACTATAATCACCACCCCCACTGAAGCCATATTAATTGACCCCACCAGGGCCACGGAGTCGGGCCCCGCTACCACTGACTACCCCCGGACTAGTCCGGCCCAACACATAGCCCTTCCCAGACTGCCCTTCCCGTGGCTGTTCCTTCCCGGTGAAAGACCTGGCTAGTTTCCTGGCAGCGTTGAGAAACATGTGATGGTGTCTCCGCGGCTTTCTTATTTGCATACTTCCCAGGGGGCGTTGCTCTAGAATCACTGCGTTGAGAAACACGTGATGGTGTCTCCGCAGTGGATATGTTGATCTCCCTAAGGTCAACAATGCTTGCTTACGTAGTCTTTTACTAGGCATTGCCCCCACTAGCCAGATTCCTACTCCACACTGATGAGGGGCAAGTACCCCAAAACGGCTGTCTGTGGATGGATACCATGTTTGGTATAGGTGGTCTCCTTGACTGGAGACTGCCCTTCCCGTGGTTGTTCCTTCCCGGTGAAAGACCTGGCTAGTTTCCTGGCAGCGTTGAGAAACACGTAATGGTGTCTCCGTGGCTTTCTTATTTGCATACTTCCCAGGGGGCGTTGCTCTAGAATCACTGCGTTGAGAAACACGTGATGGTGTCTCCGCAGTGGATATGTTGATCTCCCTAAGGTCAACAATGCTTGCTTAAGTAGTCTTTTACTAGGCATTCCCCCCCCCCACTAGCAAGATTCCTACTCCACACTGATGAGAGGCAAGTACCCCGAAACGGCTGTCTGTGGATGGATACCATGTTTGGCATAGGTGGTCTCCTTGACTGGAAACTGCCCTTCCCGTGGTTGTTCCTTCCCGGTGAAAGACCTGGCTAGTTTCCTGGCAGCATTGAGAAACACGTGATGGTGTCTCCGCGGCTTTCTTATTTGCATACTTCCCAGGGGGCGTTGCTCTAGAATCACTGCGTTGAGAAGCACGTGGTGGTGTCTCCGCAGTGGATATGTTGATCTCCCTAAGGTCAACAATGCTTGCTTAAGTAGTCTTTTACTAGGCATTGCCCCCACTAGCCAGATTCCTACTCCACGCTGATGAGGGGCAAGTACCCCGAAACGGCTGTCTGTGGATGGATACCATGTTTGGTATAGGTGGTCTTCTTGACTGGAGACTGCCCTTCCCGTGGTTGTTCCTTCCCGGTGAAAGACCTGCCTAGTTTCCTGGCAGCGTTGAGAAACACGTGATGGTGTCTCCGCAGTGGATATGTTGATCTCCCTAAGGTCAACAATGCTTGTTTAAGCTGTCTATGGGAGGGGCTGCACTCAGAGCGCATGAAATCGGCTTTTTTTTTTTCATTACGGACTCTTTCTGCAGCCATTTGAAGTGCGCGTGTGCTGTTCAAATCGCTGCAGAAATTTCTGCAGGGCAGAACGCTACGTGCGCACATAGCCTAATACACATCTCAGCTGCTGCAGAACCCCATAATACACATCTCAGCTGCTGCAGCTCCTCATAATACACCTCAGCTGCTGCAGAACCCCATAATACACATCTCAGCTGCTGCAGCTTCTCATAATACATCTCAGCTGCTGCAGCTTCTCATAATACATCTCAGCTGCTGGCGATGCATTACATTGACAGACCTTCATACCTACACTAAACCATTCCATGTGATGTGCGGATGGCAGTGACGCCATGTCACGTATGAGACTCCAATGTTATTTTGTTACAGCTTAAGTTCTCTGACCGCTGATTCCTCCTGCATGACCTCCGGGTGGAAGGAATCAGACATTGACTCTATTATTGCAGTCGTGTATATTTTACTCTGATGCTGCCGAGTTTCAAATAAAACACAGTTAATATCTGTCCAGGGACGATGCAACTAGGATGAGGAGCCCGGGAGTCAAGTCCACAGCGGCTTCTCCCTGCTCTGCTGCCCTGGACTGACCAGTGTCTCCCCTGTGTGACATTCTGCAGATTACCCGAATCCCCAAAGTATATAATATACAGCTAGGATTTCACTTGCCAATCTGAGAGGTCATGTGATCGCTCACCAGTGATTTGCAGACTCGGAGTCATCTGCTGAATGACGTCTCCTCCTGCTTCTCTCATTGTTATCATTTTCAATTTGAGAAAAACAGGAGGAGACGTCATTCTGCAGATGACCACACATTGCAAATCACATGTGAGCGATCAGATGACTACCACCCGAATCAGCAAGTGAAATCCTAACAGAGCACATATTACACACCTTTAGGATATGGTAGGTCAATATTCAGAATTACAGCACATTACACACTATACGTGACATGTACAGGGCATATGTAGGGTGTATAATAAATAAATATAAATATATATATGTATATATATATATATATATATATATATATATACCGGTGTGTATATATATATATAAAACCCCCTACATATGCTCTGCACCCACTCTGGCCGCTGCTGCAGGGCCCACTGGCATCGCATCACAGGCTCCCCCTGATGTCATTACACCTATCTGGGACCCACAGCTGCAGAGCAGGGGCGATACAGGGAGCCAGTGGCCATCTGCTCCTCAATGGTGTTCAACCATGTGTCGCGGGCGGAGGAGGGGACGCCGCGCTCTCCCACTGCTCGGGTCCGGCTGCCACTGCTGCTGCGGCTGCTGCTGCTCGGTGGTGGCTCGAGCGGTGTGCCGGATCCCGGGGACTCGAGCGGCGCTCCTCGCCCGTGAGTGAAAGGGGGTGGATTGGTGGTGGGGATTTGTTTATTGTCCGTGACGCCACCCACGGTTGTGTGATTTTTGGTAACACCACCGCTGCTCTGTATGGGGATCCCGGGAGCGGTGACAGGGAGCAGCTGAGTTGTTAGTTCTCCCCTCCGTGGGTAGGGGTTGGTTGTCCCGGGGCCCAGTGATGGGGTTGAGGATGGGTGCTGGCAGGCCGGTTGCAGGGCCTGATGAGGTGCAGGGTCGCGGGGGCAGCGCTGTGCCGCACGGCACGGTGGTACTCACTCAGCCTGAGACGATGACACATTTCTCGGTAAAGCACACGGCTGGAAAGACGGTTCCCACGGACGGCTGCTGTTGCTTTTCCCCAGTAGTTAACGGTGACTGTCTCTTTCCCTGCACCTAGTACTTCTGTTGGTTCCAATGGGTTCCCACCGGTAACCTGCTCCCCGGCTTGGATATGGGCCGGAGGAGCCCCTCTTTGCCCGCAGGCGCTGGCCCTGAGAAACTGGTGCCTTGGCGGTGGCGGTGTCTCTCTCATACGGTTGGACTGTTGCCTTCAATCGGGACTTAGTTGTTTGGAAACCCGGAGGTTCCCTTCACTGACGGATTTGGCAAATTCACGGCGACTCCAAGCCTTGCCGGGATCCGAAAGGCCCCTGCCAATGGTGCTGGCTTCTCCTTGTGTACTGGTCCGGTACCGCCAGGCCACCGCCCGTCCACGGTCCTTACGGAAACTCCGATAGGCCGCTCCTGCAGACGGTCACCGCCGTCTGCTAACCTTGCTGTCTCTGTCCGGGGCACACACCCGGACGCTCTCAGATAGTTGCTCCACTACCACTTTACTCCTCACACTCTCACGTCCAAAACTAATCTGCTCTCTTTTCCCGCCTCCAGGACTGTGAACTCCTCGGTGGGCGGGACCAACCGCCTGGCATACCCCCTGGTGTGAACATCAGCCCCTGGAGGAAGGCAACAAGGATTTTTGGGTCTAGCTTTGATGTGCCTAACCGGGGTGTAGGGTGTGGTGATGTCATTACCTGTGACCCCTGGCTTGTCCAGGGCGTCACACATGCATCCAAGGAAATAGCAATGGCCCCCATCACCCACAGACCCCGTCATTTTGCCACTGCATAAATTACACCATATACATGACACACATACAGTAGATACTATATAAAAGATAGATGAATGCAGAATCGGACTGGGGTGTCTGGGGTCCAGAGGAGTTATATCTAGAGGCCACACTACAACTATATGCAAATACCTGCAGGAGCCCCCACACAGCCTCCTACACGCAGCAGGAGCCTCCACACAGCCTCCTACACGCAGAAGGAGCCTCCACACAGCCTCCTACACGCAGCAGGAGCCTCCACACAGCCTCCTACACGCAGCAGGAGCCTCCACACAGCCTCCTACACGCAGCAGGAGCCCCCACACAGCCTCCTGCACAGCCTCCTACACGCAGCAGGAGCCCCCACACAGCCTCCTACACGCAGCAGAAGCCCCCACACAGCCTCCTACACGCAGCAGGGGACCCTCCACACAGCCTCCTACACGCAGCAGGAGCCTCCACACAGCCTCCTACACGTAGCAGGAGCCCCCACAGAGCCTCCTACATGCAGCAGGAGCCACCACACAGCCTCCTACACGCAGCAGGGGACCCTCCACACAGCCTCCTACACGCAGCAGGAGCCTCCACACAGCCTCCTACACGCAGCAGGAGCCCCCACAGAGCCTCCTACACGCAGCAGGAGCCCCCACACAGACAGATATCCAGCCGGCAGGCCTCCAGCATGGAGAGGCAGGCAGCCGGCGGGCCTCCAGCACGGAGAGGCAGGCAGCCGGCGGGCCTCCAGCACGGAGAGGCAGGCAGCCGGCGGGCCCCAAGCACGGAGACGCAGGCAGCCGGCGGGCCTCCAGCACGGAGACGCAGGCAGCCGGCGGGCCTCCAGTACGGAGACGCAGGCAGCCGGCGGGCCTCCAGCACGGAGACGCAGGCAGCCACAGTGAGGCGGGCCGCCCGCACAGACAGGCGGCCGGCCTCCGCACAGAGAGGCAGCTGGCGCCCGGTTGCCAAGCTTCAAGAAAGGGATGGAGAGGCGACGCTAGAGACAGTACGTTTAGCTTGAAACATAAGGTCTCCCTGCGGCTCCTCTCAACAAAGCCTGCTGCCCGCGCGGCGGCGGTTACAGTAAAAATGCAGTGCTGGGACCAGATGAGGCAGGAAATGTACTTCTTACCTCTCTGCGGCGCCCCCCCCTGAAGCATGGCCATGGGCGCCCTGTGCGACCGCACAAGTCGCACATGCCCAAAGCCAGCCATGTATTTATGTCCATATGATTTTACAAGCAGAGATTCATCCTATTGTTTAGTGAATCTAAAATACACTACTTACACGGGTGCAGATCAAATCAGGTAGTGGATGTTAGGAAATGGGGGGATTCCGTAGACCGCCTGATGGCCGTTTCGGTAACACTAGGTTAAACAAAGGCAAAACAAGTAAAACAGTTCCTTGAAACAGAAAACATTGAAACAATGAAATGACCACAGCCCAGAGTCCTGATCTAAACCCAATAGAAAACATCTGAAAAATCTTTAGTGACAAAGTTATGTCCAAGAAATCCACAACAGTCAGAAAACTGTGGAAAAGACTGGAAGAAGAGTGGACCAAAATCACACCAGAGCAGTGTGAAAGACTAGTGATGTCCTGTGGCCGCAGATGTGCTGAAGTCATTCAAAGCAAAGACCTGTACACATCCTATCCTACTGATTGGTGACTGTTGAACCTTCAGAAAATTTACTTATAATCTTTCTCTATGCTAAAGTCATTGCTGTTCTCTAATTGTCGGGGACGGGTGCCGCTCCACGGCAGAGGGGCTGCTCGGGGCGCTCGGATCCGGGATCGTGTCTGGGGCGCGAGTGCCGACCGGACCCCTGGCTCGTGCAACCGCCCGTCCTCGCTCGCAATAGTGAAAAGGGGGTATTTACAGGTGAGATAGTTTTTGTCTGTGACGCCACCCGTGGGTCACGGTGATGAGATGGTGGCACCGCCGCTGTCTCTGGGGCCAGTGCCCGGGACCGATGGTGTTGGACAGCAAGACGGTATCCCCTCCACGGGTAGGGCAAGTGTAGACCCGGGGCCCAGGTATACATGGGGAGCAGTGCTGGGGCGCTGTCGGCAGCTTGGACCGGATGACACCGGTGTACTCACGATTGAGAATAATCCACACAGAGTTTGTACTGTAAACCAAGGCCGGATGCCGGTTGCCGTTGGAGAGGTGTGCTGGTCCCTCACACGGGTTAGCAAGGTAGGGACCCTTCCTCCTGCACTTGTGTCTTGCTGTGTGTTGATTTAACCTGCTTGGAATGGGAGAAATCCGCTCCCCTGTGGTTTTGTGTACAGAGGGAGCTGTGCCCGCAAAATCTGACCCTTGGGATTTTAGTGGGTTCTGGCGGACACCCTATCCCCCGTGTTAGGCTTCCATTTTGCTCTCCTGGCTTCTCTCTGGAAACAAGGACTGGAACCTTGTCCCGCTGGTCAATTAACAAGGGGCTTGAAGCTTGCCTCGTCCTAGGGTCCAGGTACCCCGCCTGTGCACCTCATTCCCGTTGTCGGTACCGGCGGGCTACAACCCTGCCCCGGTCCACTTCAGGTCTCCCGCGACTGGATCTCCGTCGCCTGTGGCCCTACACTGCCGTCTGCCACCTAGTCGGTTCTCCCGTGGTCCAAGGGCTCCGACCCTTGACCACTCTGCCACTTCAGCTCCTCACACCCTTGACTCCAACTTGTCTCTCTGTGTTCCCTCCCCTGTCACTTCAAGACCCCTAGGTGAGCATTCCCATCCGCCTGGTCCCGCCAACTGGTGTGTCCTGGTTGTCATGGGGGGGCGACTAGGCTTTGTGGCTAAGGTTCCTGTGTGTGGAATGTGGTGTTAAATCCCAAGGAGGAGGCGATTCCTGTACCGTTGGTGGGGGGTACAGTCATCTGTGACTACCTGGTTTTTCCAGGGCGTCACATAATTATGATCATCACATTTTGGGCAAAATAAAGGTTTTATGTTGATAAACTTTGGATCTTTTTTAAAGCACTGTTCTCGTTGCATGGTGTACCCCTTACAAAAAACCTCCAAATGTTCATCAATGGAGATTACATTACTTTTGAAAAAAATCAAGTGATCATACATTGCTCTCTAATTTTGATCTACAGTGTATGTGCCAACGTTCTAAGGGGTGCTTTACACGTTGCGACATCGCTGCCGAAATATCGTTAGGGTCATGTCGTTAGTGACACACATCCGGCGCCGGTAACGACATCGCAATGTGTAAATCCTAGTTGCGACAATGAACGAGCGCATCAGCGTTAAAAATCGCTGATCTGTGTAGCATCGTTCATTTTCATAATGTCGATACGATGTTGTTTGTCGTCCCTGCAGCAGCACGCATCGCTGTGTGTGAAGCCGCAGGAACGACAAACATCTTCTTACCTGCGTCCACCGGCAATGCGGAAGGAAGGAGGTGGGTGGGATGTTATGTCCCGCTCATCTCCGCCCCTCCGCTTCTATTGGCCAGCCGCTTAGTGACGTCGCGGTGATGCCGAACGCACCTCCCCCTTGAAGGAGGGATTGTTCGGCAGTCACCGCGATGTCGCCGACAAGGTATGTGCGTGTGAAGCTGATGTAGCGATAATGTTCGCTACGGCAGCAATCACCACATATCTCATGTGCAACGGGGGCGGGTGCTAATGCGCTCGACATCACTAGCCGATGCTAGCGATGTCGCAGCGTGTAAAGCCCGCCTAACACCCAACCATCCCGGATTCAGCAGCACTGTCCCAGTTTCAGGGCTCAGTGTGGAATTTGTACTGACTTCCCCTCTCCACAGCTCCACCTACTTCTCATTGGTGGGACTGGCATCTCTCTGCAGTACATAAATGAAATCAACAATTCTCTCGTTTTCATAGGACTCAAACTTACAACCTGCATGGTCCTTTATGATCACACGAAGTAGCATTATCAATGTGCCACCTCCCACACTGAGAGGTTTAAGAGAATTTGGTAATCTTAACCTGTTGTGCAGGCAGGGAACCCAGAACCAGATTTATTATACAGGTAAAAAAAGAAACAACTGTACATAGCAAAGTATTTCTATGTACCTGTATTCATGCTAGAGGTGAAAAAAAAAATCACATTTTTTTGTTCCTATAAAACTGCTAAAAAAAATTAAAAACATTTACAAAAATGTCATTTTTTTATTTCCTCACCCCCAGAACTCAAACCAACAACATTCAACATTGGAAGTAAGGTACAAAACCTGTGAGCCACAGCCTCTGCTGATGTCACTGGGTAGAATTTTGTATAATTGAAGCTGCAGTGCAGACTCTGACTCCACAGGCAAATTATACTGGTACATAGAGATACATTGTACATTGTAGTGTATTTCTATGCACCTGTGTTCTAGAGGTAGAACAAAAAATAATTACTAAAAAATTAAAACAGTGACATTTTTAATGCACTTTTTTTTTCTTTTTTTTTTAAATAAAAAAACAGCACAAATCAGCAAATAACAGACATATTTGGTGTCACTATAATCATAGCAACTGACACAACACAGAGATCAGATTATTTATGGTGATCAGGAAATGACATAAAAACATAGCATGTTTGATTATTTTTCTCTATTAAACCCATAAAAAATTTAATAAAAATGTAAATTTAGCATATATGTTGCATTTTTTCCACTGCTAATTTTCTCCAGGTGTCTGCATCAAATAACGCAGTTGTACCGCCCCCGAATCCAGATCCGTGATGGCTCGAGGGGTCTCCGGACCTGGAGGTTGCACGGCCACTCGATTAAAAGAAAAGGAAGCGATATGTACAGGGGGATTTTGGAAAGTTCGGGATGCCACCCACGGTGCGTGGTAATGTGAGGGACCACCGCTGCCGTTGGGGAGCCCGGTGACGATGGTGTGGCAGCCTGATGTTTAACCCCTCCGTGGGTAGGGTGTTCGTGTCCCGGGGCCCGTTGGTGTAGGATGATGTTTGGGTGCCTTTGGGGAGATGGGTGCAGGGGTTTACAAGGTACTCACTCAGTCCCAGAATAACCACACTCACAGCTTGTAAACCAAAGTTCTGAGCACCACTGTAGTCTACGGGGAGCACGCCTGGATCAGTGCCCCTGGTGTTGTTCTTGGTCTGTGGCCCTATTCCTGGCACCTTAGTCTCAATTGGACCCGTTGGTATGAAACTCTCCGGGTCCCGCTCACACGTATGGCTAACGGAGTGAGCTTGCTCTCAGGGTTCATGTGTAGGATTTCTTTGGACTGTAGTGGGAAAGTCCTGTCCCATCGGTGCGCTTGTACCCCGATTGTGGAGCGGGTTGGTGATGACACTTGAAGTCTTCACCCCCGTCGGGTAAATTACCAGAACGCGTGAAGCTACTTTCCGGCTTGGGGTCCACGTACCCTGTCGTGCCCTGGCCCCTGCCCGATGATAGCTCAAGGCCGCCGGCTGCCCTCCTCGGCAGTCCGTGCCCCTTCACACTGTCCCCTGTGACTGGGTTCCAGCTCTTACCAGGCCCAGACCCTGGTAGGCCCAGTCTCTCTCCCAGTCTCTTTCTGTCTCTCTCTCTCTTTGTCTGTCTCTTTCCCTGTCTGTCTGTCTTTTTCCCTGTCTGTCTCTCTATCTCTTTTCCTGTCTGTCTGTTTGCCTGTGTCTGTCTGCCTGTCTATGTCTGTATCTTTCCTTGTCTATCACTTTCATTTCTCATTCTTTCCCTGTCTGTGTCTTTCCCTTGTCTGTCTGTGTCTGTCTGTCTCTTTGTCTGTCTCTGTGGCTGTCTCTTTGTCTGTCACTCTGTTTGCCTATGTCTGTCTGTGTCTGTCTGTCTCTGTCTCTTTTCCTGGCTGCATTGTGACACCCCAACATTCTTCAGAAGTTTTGGCTGCATTGTGGCTCCCAGCTCCATTAACTTTAATGGAGGCAGGTTTTTTTTTTTTTAATAACTGTAAAGTGTTGTGTTAAATCTTCCCGTCAAAACATAGTCTATGACATTCCCTGACTCAAATGAGGTGTCTGTGCAAAATTTTGTAATTGTACATGCGACGGTGCAGGTTTCTTTAGGGGACATACACGCACACATATACATACATACATTCAGCTTTATATATTAGATGTTTTGGTGCAGACGTGAAATCGAGTTTTTAATGTTTTCTTAATACTACAGAAAAGCTTTGATTCTGCTTTTCAAAATGCATCAGCGTCTTTTCTTTTACTTCCATTTTTTCAGGCTCTACATAAAAGTTTATAGAGGTAAAAAAGCACCGTTCAGCGGCCTCTTTAGATGCACCGAGGGAGGAGTTATCATGAAATCACATCCCCTTTGCTTGAAAATTTAGACCATGTTCACATGTAATGTAAATTCTGTGTTTTTTCGGGGTTTTTTGCACAGAAATTCTCTTGAGTTTAACTGTCCAAGCAAAGTGGATGTGATTTGAAGAAAACTGCGCTCACTGTGCATTTAGAGACGCCGCACAACTGTGCAGCTTTGGTGCTTTTTTTTTTATCTAGTGGCTGCTCTGTGGAGCCTAAAGAACATATGCAAAAAAAATGCAGATACTTTTTTAAGTAGAGAATCCAAACTTTTCTGTATTATAAAAACCATATTAATATGCAGCTTCACATGTGCATCAGAAATGCATCAAATACAAGGAAAAAGGCATAAAAAATGTAATACCCAGAGAAGATTACTATTGTGTAGTTTGGTGAGGACACCTACAGAATACAAAAAACACAGTATTCATGCAAGCTCTGTGTGGAGACACGGGGCTCAGTGGGCGCTCTCGTCCACTAAAACCCGCCGCCTTTAGAAAGACAGCGTGGCTCAGGGCTCATCCCAACTGAACGCCGGCCTCCCTAACCGTGGGCGTAACACTACTCAGACAACACAGGGTGAGGGAACCACAATAATTAGACTTTATTGGATCCCCAAACAATTAACGGCACATAACGCATAACCAGCAAAACACACAAATGTAACAGGCAACAGAGTCTCACCCTTCCGCTGGCTCACCAGGGATTTAGAATGTCCATGCCTCACAGGTTCCAAGCTGTCTGAGGTCTGCAAAGTCTGTAACAGGTGACTGAACTGTCCCAACCTGAGTGTCCTCCTTAGGTAGTCCTGGTTTGATGTTAAAATCCTGGCAGCCGGAGTCGAAATCCCTAGGCTGTGGATATGGTCTCCAACCGGATCCGGAGTCCCTAGATTGAAGCCATAAGATGTCCTGATCCTCCAGTCAGCTCCAAAGAGCTTAGACTGAATCCATCAACCATCAACAACCACTGGTGGCTTAAAGAAGTCCTTTTTATAGCCACAACCTTCCCCTTGGATACACTGCGTCCTCATCGATTGGTTGGACAAGATTGCTTCTCCCATTGGAGGAATTTCAAGCTGCATGGATAATGTTCATTTAAATGATGTGCTTAGAAAGGCTGAGGGTGTACATGTAAACTGGGAGCCACTGACTAGACAATGGCTACTAAGGTAATTACATTATCAATACACAACTACAATACAATGGTTACTGGAAATGTCTGGAGAACAATAGTCTAGCTTTCAGTGGCCAACACAATTACATTGAGTCAACAAGAGTCTTGTAAAAACAATGAGGGACTTCTCCCCCATCTATAGACAATCTATCATGCTGTCTGGCTGGATTTTAAGAAACGTTAACCCATGAGAGTCCATGTCGTCACATTCCTCCCCCTTCTTAATATTAGCCAGACATGATAGGCTTCCGATCATCCTTCTCCTCTTGACGGCATTGTCCTTTTTAATGGTGAGGTCAGCAACAGAGGCTCGCATCCATACACCTCCCCCTGATTACCTCCCCCAAGTTGAGCAGCCATATTGTGGACAAGCACTAAGGTGGGGTCCATGAGTTGGGACTGCACAAATGTCCCACTATCAATCCTCCCCCAGTCAATAGCCACAGTATGGTTAGGCTTACTCACGGTTCTTGGCTCAGAAGTGGATGATGGAGACCGGGAATGCAAACCATCCCTGGAAAAGATGTTAGAAAGATCCACATCAGGGTCCTGCTTGGCTTGGAGGTGGGTGATGGCTGCTTCAAACTGACTGGATAGTCCTTGTCCTAGGTCATTCTCCAAAATGACTGGTGTGAGCAGGTAATTCACAATCCTTACTTTCACTTCCCTTTGAGTGGTATCCGAAACAACAGGCTTTGTGGGGCCATCTACGAACCCCACTTCAACTTCCTCCTGGCTAGACTCCAAAACAACAGGTGTGGGGAGGCTGTTCACAAGTCTCACATAAACCTCTCCCTGGTCCTTTCCCAAAATAACTGGTGTGGGGACGGTGTCCATAAGCTCTACATCAGCCTTGCTCTGGTCAGTCTCCACAATGACAGGTATGGGGAGGCTGTTCACAATCTCCACATCGATCACTTCCTGGTTGGTCCCCAAAATACCAGGTGTGGGGAGGCTGTCCTCAAGCTCCACCTCGACCTCTCCCTGGTCGGTCCTTAGGTCCAACTGCACACATGCCAGAGGGACGTCTGAGCGCTGGCCCTCAGCCAGGGTGATGGATAATTGGGAATCTGGTAAAGGGTCTTCTGGGGAAACAATAACTGGGCTAACCAGAGTGATGGAAGATCCAATGTCTCGAAGTCCCTGAGCCTGTATATCACCGACCTTGACCGTCTGGATGTGGGGATGGAGGTTGGCTGGTGTACAGTGTCCGGCCTGCCGTAGGGTGTGGACTGGATAAACCACTTCCTCAGCTATTGGTGTTTCTTGGGAGTAGCATTCCTCAGGTCTCGTTGGTTCATCTCGGCATATGTTGACTGGTTGGACTGGCAGATGGGCTCCAAGCATGCGGCCTCTTTGTTTTGGTTCAGCTTCTGCTGGGTAGTGGGACCATCCTTCTCGACCAGCTGGTGCTAGCAGTACGGCAGCTGGAATCCCATAAACATATTCCATAACCCAAGCCCTCTCTTCTCTTGAGGATCTAGGCCCCAATGCATCCAACAACGCTGTGGCTTGGGCCATTTTGGACAAAGTTGATTTCCGATTGTCACTAGATCCATGATGTGGCACATAGTTTAAATCCTCAGGGTCAATATCGGCGGGATCCTCATCGTCCTCTGCATCATTCTGGGCATCCCAACGGACTAATTTCTGGATCAAGGCTGACCGAGTCTCAGCGTTCCAGTAGATAATCTTTCGCCTCTGGCACATATCCTGTAGCATCCATTTACTGCAGCGGTCGTAACTCCTCTCTTGTCCTTGTCCCATGGCTGAGCTGGTGGGGTTGGACATGGCAGCGTCCGAAACCTGAATGCCTCCCCTATGGCCTGCTGGGTATGCTTATGTGCCTCCCTGGTTCTTGAGCCCTGGACGGTGTCCGAAAACACCAGTCCACTGCAGCTCCCCTGGGTAAACCAGGCTGAGTAGTATCCCACCGCTGCCACCAATTGTGGAGACACGGGGCTCAGTGGGCGCTCTCGTCCACTAAAACCCGCCGCCTTTAGAAAGACAGCGTGGCTCAGGGCTCATCCCAACTGAACGCCGGCCTCCCTAACCGTGGGCGTAACACTACTCAGACAACACAGGGTGAGGGAACCACAATAATTAGACTTTATTGGATCCCCAAACAATTAACGGCACATGACGCATAACCAGCAAAACACACAAATGTAACAGGCAACAGAGTCTCACCCTTCCGCTGGCTCACCAGGGATTTAGAATGTCCATGCCTCACAGGTTCCAAGCTGTCTGAGGTCTGCAAAGTCTGTAACAGGTGACTGAACTGTCCCAACCTGAGTGTCCTCCTTAGGTAGTCCTGGTTTGATGTTAAAATCCTGGCAGCCGGAGTCGAAATCCCTAGGCTGTGGATATGGTCTCCAACCGGATCCGGAGTCCCTAGATTGAAGCCATAAGATGTCCTGATCCTCCAGTCAGCTCCAAAGAGCTTAGACTGAATCCATCAACCATCAACAACCACTGGTGGCTTAAAGAAGTCCTTTTTATAGCCACAACCTTCCCCTTGGATACACTGCGTCCTCATCGATTGGTTGGACAAGATTGCTTCTCCCATTGGAGGAATTTCAAGCTGCATGGATAATGTTCATTTAAATGATGTGCTTAGAAAGGCTGAGGGTGTACATGTAAACTGGGAGCCACTGACTAGACAATGGCTACTAAGGTAATTACATTATCAATACACAACTACAATACAATGGTTACTGGAAATGTCTGGAGAACAATAGTCTAGCTTTCAGTGGCCAACACAATTACATTGAGTCAACAAGAGTCTTGTAAAAACAATGAGGGACTTCTCCCCCATCTATAGACAATCTATCATGCTGTCTGGCTGGATTTTAAGAAACGTTAACCCATGAGAGTCCATGTCGTCACACTCTGAACACGGCCTTAGGTCATGTGCACATGTTGAGTATTTGGTCAGTATTTTACCTCAGTATTTGTAGCCAAAACCAGGAGTGGGTGATAAATACAGAAGTGGTGCCCACGTTTCTATTATACGTTTCCTCTGATTGTTCCATTCCTGATTTTGGCTACAAATATTGAGGTAAAAAAACTTACCAAATACTCAAAGTGTGAATACGGCTTTACAGACACAAAAAAAACAAATGTGATGTAGTGAAACTACATCAACATGAGAAAGTTCTTGCTAATACTACTATGAATGAAAAAAAAAATCCATAGGTTCCAACTGGCAATTAGATCATAACCAAAGGCTGCAGTTAGTGGATGATCTTGTTGGCTCCGAAGCAGCAGCATGACTGTGAGGTAGCGTGAAGTCCTCCAAAAGACTGCAACTCCAAAAGAGAATGCTAAGGGCTAGAAACAGATGAATGACCCCAATAATAGGGACTAGGAACTGAACTAATGTACGTACTGTAGGCCAACTCTCTGACACTGCTTGGCAGGGATAAGCACCAACTCCGATTCGGCAGGATTCCACCTTTGTGTATGGAACCTTCGGCGGTGACTGCAAGCAGGGAGCGATTGCCTTACCCCCTGTTGTCGTAAGAGGATACGGCTTCCAGAGGAAGTGCCTGAGAAGCTGGGCCTTGGTCTATCTGAGAGCCCAGGTCTTGTGATGAGCAGAACCATGGAAGTTTGGGTTCACCAGGTTCAGCCAGACTTTAAATAAAAGCTTGTTCGAGACCCAGACATGACCCCAGACCTGTGGTGTAACTAGAGTCTGATGGGCCCCGGTGCAGTTTGAGCCTGGCCGACCCCATATGTTCGTCAGATATATGGTCCATTGTAGCATTCTAAATCTTATAAAGACATACAAGTTGCCCCCCTTTATTGTGTAGTAATGTCCCCCATCCTGGGCCACTTCCTGGGGTAAATATGTCCCCTATCCTGGTATATATCCCCATCATGGTATATTTCCCCATCATCGCCCTATCCTGGTGTATAACCCCCATCATGCCTATATCCTGCTATATATAGCCTCATCCTGGTATATGTCCCCATCATGGCACCATCCTGGTTTATAACTCATATCATAGATATAGCCTAGTATATATGGCCACATACTGGTATGTATGGCCCCATCCTGGTATATAGTCCCCATCATGACCCCATCCTGGTATATAGTCCCCCATCATGGCCCCATCCTGTTTTATATGTTACCATCATGGCCCCATTCTGGTTTATATGGCCCCATCATGTCCCCATCGGACATGATGGGGCTATCAGGAAGTGCCGAGTAAAGCGCCAGAATTGGGGTATCTAATAGATGCTTCACTTCTGGAGTGGATGCAAGCTGCTATTTTTAGACTGGGAAGGGGCCAAATAATCATGGGTCTGCCCAGCCTTATAATACTAGACCCCAGTGCTTTACCTTGGCTGGTTATCAAAATTTGTTGGGACCCCACTCCATTTTTTTTAATTACTTATTTAAATAATTAAAAAAACAAAAACAAAACTAGATTGCATCCTCTCTATTTTTGATAACCAGGCAAGGTAATGCAAACTGTTGGAGGTTGTAGCCCGCAGTTGTGTGTTTTACCTGCGCTGGATGTAAAAAATAGGTGAGAGCCCACATCATTTTTTTGTATCTTTATTTTTCACAGACGCAGACAGGCAACTTCCACATGCAATAAAGCTTGATGATTGGCTGCAGCCTTTCAACAAACTTTATTAACTTATCATCATTACCCAAACACTGAACTTAGATGCAGACTTTTTTTAAAGGTCCATGTTCGGGTCTTAGCTTCAGACACCCGGTGTCCAGTACAAACCCTGAACTATACGGTTTGGGTTTGCTCAGCCCTACCTGGGTCTCAATTTCTGTCATAGCGAATGTGCCCCATGGAGATTCTCTGAAGAAAAGGGAAGCAAAGGTGACAGTAAACTAGGGAACTAAATTTAAGAGACTGTATTGCTGAGTATCCAAAGTTGTATGAAGAAAATGTACGTACAATTTGTGCCCGTTACTTCATGCTTGAAGTTCAATGTGTTGAATTAAAAGACTTATTAGAAAAGAACTGTTTGCATCCCTGTTTGTCTTCACCGCAGATGGGACCTGGTTCTCTCGAGACATGGGCAATATGCAGCCGCCCTGCACCGCTCAACCAGGTATATCCCACACAATATGCCCTATCTTATTGGGCTGGACTGACCCTCTACCACGACTACTGTCCCAGGCCACCCTCACATATGGCCAAAGTGGTCAGGAGTATAGAGACCCGGGCTGCTCCCGCTGATCATGTGCGACAGGCCGGAGTTGATTACTCTCTCCTCCTACATGACAGGGGATTCCCTTGCCTAGTAGCTGCGGGTCACTGTGACTCTAAGGCGGGCTTTGCACACTACGACATTGCAGGTGCGATGTCGGTGGGGTCAAATTGAAAATGACGCACTTCCGGCATCGCAGGCGACATCGTAGTGTGTAAAGGCTCGATGATACGATTAACGAGCGCAAAAGCGTCGTAATCGTATCATTGGTGCAGCATCGGCGTAATCCATGATTATGCTGACGCGACAGTCCGATGTTGTTCCTCGCTCCTGCGGCAGCACACATCGCTGTGTGTGAAGCCGCAGGAGCGAGGAACATCTCCTACCGGCGTCACTGCGGCTTCCGTAGGATATGCGGAAGGAAGGAGATGGGCGGGATGTTTACATCCCACTCATCTCCGCCCCTCCGCTCCGATTGGCCGCCTGGCGTGTGACGTTGCTATGACGCCGCACGACCCGCCCCCTTAACAAGGAGGCGGGTCGCCGGCCAGAGCGACGGTCGCAGGACAGGTGAGTCCATGTGAAGCTGCCGTAGCGATAATGTTCGCTACGGCAGCTATCACAAGGAAATCGACAATGCTGCGACGGGGGCGGGTACTATCGCGCTCGGCATCGCAGCATCGGCCTGCGATGTCGCAGCGTGCAAAGTGCCCCTAACTGTGCTTTCTTTTCCGCTGTTATCTTCCCTGTTATTCCCTTCCTCCTCCTGAAAGAGGAGGGAGGGATGATAATGGAGGTCTCAGCAATTTTGTCAAGTACGTTAAGTGAAGACAAATTTACTACGCTGATAAAGGGGCTGATTTCTAGTTATATATTATCTATGAAGAATCCCTGCAATCAATACATTAAAACACCCTAATATCCTAATACACTGCTATATTGCAATCGAGCATAATAATATTAATAATAATCTTTATTTCTATGGCTCCAATATATTTACAATTCAGGAGGATCATATATAAACAAGTAGCAGTTATAGAATATACAATATTTAGAGGGAAAAAAGACAACCTAGCCCCCCCCTCAAGTTAAGAAGGACACATCAGTGGGCGAGACCAAGCGGATTGGGAGCACCCACCTAGGGGTCTTGAGGATCCAGGGGAGGGAACCAGTTAGTTGGAGTTTGAGTTTTGAAGTTGACAGTGGAAGTGGAGAGTTGGAAGTGACAGTGAGGAGTCTGAAGTGGAAGTCTGAGCCTAGTGATGAGTAGCCAGGGTAGTGGCCCTGGTCTACTGGCTAGGTGGAAAGCAGTGGACCGTGTCCAAAGGCGACAGGGGTCCGGTCGCGGGAAATCCAAAGTGGACCGGGGCAGGGTTGAAGCGGAGATCCGGTCCGGAAAACGTGCACAGGCGGGGTACCTGGACCCTAGTTAGAAGACAGTTGCAAGCCCCTTCTCTAATTAACCAGGCTGGGAGCAAGGTTCCAGATGTTGTTCCAGTGTTTAGCCCAGATAGAGCGAAACGGCAGCCCAGCGCGGGGGATAGGGTATCCGCAACAACCCACTGAGATCCCAAGGGTCAGTTTTCGCGGGCACATCTCCCAACCAGAAACAGAACCGGGAGAGGAGTTCCCCGTTCCACACGAGGTTGTCCAAAATAGAGGAAAAGTACACAGTGCCGGAGGAAGGGACATTGGTACACCAGCCGGGTGTGGGACCCGAGTACACCCAGAAGCGGCAGCCGGCCACTGACCCCTTGGTTTACCAGCAGACTTGTGTGCAATCATTCAACCGTGAGTACACCAACACCCACCAGCCCGGCGCGCCGCCTCCGACAATCATTGCCTCCCGTGTTTTGGACACTGAGCCCCAGGGCATCCTCCCCTACCCACGGAGGGGTTATCACCCAGCTGCAGCTCCATTGCCCCCGGGTGCTCCCCAACAGCAGCGGTGGTAATCCACCTTACCACACACCGTGGCTGGCGTCACAAACTGTTTACAACAATCCCGTGTACATATTACACCCCTTTTTTATTTGAGTGTCCGCGTGACGCCCGGGTCTGGAGACCCCTCGAGCCACTGCGGATCCAGATCCGAGCAGCTCGGCTGCTAACGTGGGGGCGGCACAATAACACCCAGACAGCGGGCTTGCTGACTAGGACTTATCGTTGTGCCACACACAGAGAGGGAGATGTCAGGTTTTGGAAGGTTGGAAGACGGAAGGAAAAGAAGAAGTTCAGTTTTGGAAAGGTTAAGCTTCAGATGCAAACTGCAGTCAGGCAGTCACTAGTGTTCTGTAGTACAGCGGGGGTGAGATCAGGGGATGAGGTGTATAGCTGTGTGTCAGCATAAAGATAATACTGAAAGCCAAATATGCTGATGGTCATTCCAGTTGGGGCAGTGTAGAGGGAGAAAAGAAGAGGACCAAGGATTGAACCTTGAGGGACCCCAACAGTGAGAGGAAGAGGAGAAGATGTGGAGCCAGCAAATGATACACTGAACGAGCGGCCAATAAGATGCGGAGCCGCCGCCCCACCACCGTGCGGAGCTGCCGCCCAACCTACACCCAACCTACTGTCTCCTCCCCAAAATCCTTTAGAATGTAAGCCCGCAAGGGCAGGGCTCTCTTCCCTCTGTACTAGTCTGTCTATTGTAACTTGTATATGTATTCTGTATGTAACCCCCCTCTCATGTACAGCACCATGGAATCAATGGTGCTCAATAAATAATAATAATAATAAGATAGGAAGAGAACCAGGAAAGCACAGTGTCCTTTAAGCCGATAGAATGGAGCATAGAGAGAAGGAGATGGTGGTCAACAGTGTCGAAGGTGGCAGAGAGGTCAAGAAGAATAAGCAGAGAGTGGTCACAGTTATGTTTTTCTGTTGATGGGTCATTGGTCACTTTGACAAGGGCAGTTTCTGTTGAGTGTAAAGGGCGGAAGATTTTTCCAATGATCTTTTTACACCTAGGCTTGTGACGGGGACAAGGGGACATCCACTATGGTTAGAGGAAAGAAAGTTTAGTCATAATCACAGACACAGATTCTTTACTCTAAGAGCAGTGAGAGTAGGGAACTCTCTGCCACATAATGTTGTAATGGTTGATTCACTACTAAAATTTAAGAGGGGCCTTTCTTGAAAAATATATTACCGGTTTTGTGCACTACATTCTATGATTTGGCGTTGATCCAGAGGACTAGTCTGATTTTCGTATGCCAAACAAATACCCCTTATTAATATATACACATTAATATATACACATCACATATGCAAGCATAGTTTATTTGGACCATGTAATTTACGACGAAGCAACATGCGAAACACGTGTTGGGACTTGTCCCCCCACCTGTCTACACGTTCTATTTCTGGTAAGCAGTTTGCATAGCATGTGCTTGGTGTACCTGTATGCCACTGTGTGTTCTTTCTCCCACTATAATAGTAAAGCGGGGTTTACACGCTGCGATCTAGCTAGCGAAATCGCAAGCGATCATACCCGCCCCTGTCGGTTGTGCGACACGGGCAAATCGCTGCCTGTGCCGCACAACCTCGCTTACCCCGTCACACAGACTTACCTGCCCTGCAACGTCGGTCTGGCCGGCAAACCGCCTCCTTTCTAAGGGGGCGGTTCGTGCGGCGTCACAGCGACGTCACACGGCAGCCGTCCAATAGAAGAGGAAGGGCGGAGATGAGCGGGACGTAACATCCCACCCACCTCCTTCCTTCCGCATTGCCGGTGGCCGGAGGTAAGGAGATGTTCGTCGCTCCTGCGGAGTCACACATAGCAATGTGTGCTGCCGCAGGAACGACGAACAACATCACTACTTACCTGAAAACGATTTTGTGTTTCAGGACGACTTCTCCGCAGCAAACGATTTTGACCGCTTTTGCGATCGTTTAAGGTCGCTCATAAGTGTCACACACTGCGATATTGTTAATGACGCCGGATGTGCGTCACAAACACCGTGACCCCGACGATAATTCATTAACGATATCGTAGCGTGTAAACCCCGCTTAACTCTCTGGCTGTGCTGTGCAGTACTTAACTAACACGGTAGCAGAGAGGTTTATAGTTATTCTAACTGGAAATACAGTTATTTTTCTGTCGCAATTACATGGTCCAAATAAACTATGCTTGCATATGTGATGTATAGACCGGTGGGGGATTTTCTCTCACCCTTCTGTGTCTTTGTGAACTTGGTTTTATTGTATTACCTTGTAATAATTATGTCCCCTTAAACTGCTCCAAATGACTGTACTAATAAAAATGTTTTATTTGCATTTTTTGTCATACTTCATTGAGCTAATCTAATATTATTAAGGGGTATTTATTTGGCAAATTTAAAAGACTTCTTATGTCTGTTGGTTTGGAATTATGCTTTATGAAGCCTTTGCCTTATAACTACATTATGAGATCCAGTGTTGTCTCTCAATCTTGTTTAACATTGATGATTTTCGTATGTAGAGTTGGGAAGGAATTTTTTATTCCCCTAATGTGGCGCTTACTATCTGTCTCATGGGGTTTTTGCCTTTCTCTGGATCAACATGTTAGGTTAGGCTACAGGTTGAACTCGATGGACTTAAATCTACCTTCAATCTTAAACACTATGAAACTGGTCATACATAGCCATAAGATTATTCTTTTCAAGCACTTTTTGGTTGAGGTGAGCAGAAGAAAAAAGAAAGAAAATATCCGTTTTCAGCTGCGTTACCCAGCAAACTTAAGGATAAAAGGAACTGATGGCTCTTTTAGAACATTTGTATCTCGGGATTTTAACAAATCAGATCTATCCTCCCAAAAGAGCAACAGTAACTACCGGTCATGGTCAGCAGAGGTATTACCAGGTTGTGACATTCCGCAATAGTGGCGATCTGCCAGAAGCGAGACAAGATGCACTAATTGACTGGTTGTTATTTGTTTTTAGTGAGCTATTCTGTAAAATGGCTTATTGACTCTATTTCACAGTTACACATTACTTTGCAATGCTTTCTGATGACTAGTGTTAGCTCAATAAATGGGTGGTAAAGGAGAGGGAATTAATCCTTCTCACATGATCGAACAGAAGTGACTTCCATGACCAAGTTTTTCCTAGCGAACTAGAATAGGAGGCTTCATGTCTTGCTAGGATATTTAGTCTTGATACTTTGTTGAATATTAGTCATTTATGCTCAGTATGCTTTGTTAAGGTTCCTTTTTTTATTTTATGCTGTTAATATAGGTAGTGGCCATCTCACGCAAAATATTGAAGTCATGAGTTTAGATTATGAAAAGTCCTGCTCGGTCCTAGATTACTCACTGCTCAGACTTATTGTCATGCAGTGATTACCGGGGTTCCACCAGGTACACGGGAACACCCAGCGAGTGCCGCAACACACAGGGTACAAGATACAACGGTTGGCGCTGGTGATAGGGAAAGGTGAGCAGGGTCACTTCCTAAACTTAGCTGAGGCTGATTCCTACACTGCCTAACATCCCTATATGTTTTCTTTCACCCCGTCGCCAATGATGTGCCTACCTGTTTTTCCCTGGACTCTGCCGTGTATAGTGTGCAGGGCAGTGGGAACACTAGTCCTGATCTATGGGCAAAACACAGAAAGGTTTAGACAGGCAGGGGTAAAATAAACAGCAATCACACAAAGCACTTAAAATGGCAAGAGGTAATAATGAGGAACAGACCAGAGAAGAAAAAACAAAAAAGACTAAGGAACGAAAAAACTGAACACAGCTTTCACACAGCAAATAATCTCTGAATGGCTTCCTGGTCCATAGCTCACAGGTTCCCTCTAGAGGCAAGTATAGCAGAAACTATGACCAGTGTTTATCTGGACTAGGAGAGAAATCTTTATACCAGAAGTAATTAGCAATAGAGAACAGCTGGCTATAGTTTTCATTCAGAGTTCAGGAGACCAGAGGATCTACTTAACCCTATCAGCGCTGGATAAAGGAGAATCTGCCAGCAATAGTAACCTGAGCAAATGTGTATGAAGCCCTGCGCTGTGATCTCCTTACACCAGAAATCAGAAGGACCACTCTTCGTCGTGGTACCCTTGTGACACCTATCTTCCTTAAGCCTAACTATGGTTATTGTCTCTAGGAATTTTAAAGGCCTATGAAAATTCTCAGACACTTAAAACATTTCAGACGTGACATAGCCGTCTTGTAAGAGACACACCTCCCTGAAGTCGATGCGTAAATTCTGGGTGGGAAGTGTTTATGGTTCCTCTTCTGTTCTCCGAAAGGTGGAAGTTTTGATGTTAATTAGTATACAGTTTAAGCACCACTTTATCATCCAGAAATCACATAGTGAACACAGGCTCCTGCAATTAACGTTGGCTACGCCTGGTGGTGTCATATCCCTTTACAATGTATATGCACCAATTCCAATGTGGTACACATATCATTCTTTAAACATTTGGAAACATTTTTTCTTGACCCTAACCCTGATAAGATTGTAGGGATTGACTTTAATTCATTTGTTTATTCTGTTAATAAATATTCAATAAAACAAATCTCTATTCCCTGGATGAAACACAGACAGAAGAAGGTCAATGTGTGAGAACAGTATATGGACCCTGTGCAGTCCAATAGCTCATCCTAGTGCACAGTTCTACCTGGTTTGGAGGTAGTAGAGGGCCCCTTACTTCGTGAGCACAGGTTTCTCCAATGGTTTGTCCACCCGTGACTATTCTCCCGTGGAGAGATACTGTCGATGCATGTCCAACACCGCTCCATTCACTTCTATGGGTCTATGGGAACTGTATTGCTTATGTGTGACCTCCACTCTCATAGACACTGATTAATGCAGCGGTCGCACTAGTGCTTCATTTAAACAAGATATTTTGGGATCAATGTGTTTCCCAGTAGTTGGAGCCACAATGATCATACATTGATCACCGATCCTCCAATGTGGCCAGGATTGCAATGCCTGTTGGGGTTGGCCCCAGTATTTCATATCAGGTGAGTGCCATTTGTTGCAATTGGAAAGATAGATGACAACCCACTCAGGTACAGCGGCACACAATAGAGACAAATCCCATGGCCGCTATCAGGCCATATAAAGAGAGAAGGAAAAAGTCTTGGTTAGTCCTTTTCTCTTTGTCACTGGTTGGGAGAGACTGAACGCAGGGGCATACATAGAAATCATGGTACCCATAGCAGAAGTTTTAATTGCCCCTCCCCAAAAAAATAAATAAATAAATATTTGGAAGAGTCATAGAAGAGCACATATCACGACTTTGCAGCCCTTATAAAGTAATTTTGCATTTACTAAAGCCCCTAAATTCCCCTTATATTGCACCAATAAAGTATGATTCCAATAAAACTGCCCTCCCACCAGGGCCGCCACCAGGGGGGGATAAACAGGACTCTAGTCTGGGGCCCCAACAGAAGGGGGGCCCCTTCACGTTTCATTTATTGGCTTACAAACCAGGTGCGCCGCGTAACTACCGCAGTCACAGCAGGGGTCGCCTGCGCCACTCAGTGCGACGGGGCCAAAGATTGGCGGTGGGACAGTGGAACGTGTGAGGGGTGGAGGCGGATCAGGGATGTAGGCGGAGCTGGGGTGGAGTCTCAAGGGGGCTCCAATATTATGCCAGTCAGGGGCCCTGAAATTCCTAGTGGCAGCCCTGCTCCCACCCTCAAACATAGAATGATACCCCCACAGTCAATTCCTCCTTAGTACCACCAACAGTATGATGATCCTTCTGTACCCCTTCAAATTTCCTGGAAAGATATGGTGACCCCAACACAGTATGATCTCCAAGTGTGACCCACTCACAGCTTTCCATTCAGTAAAATGGCCTGCACACTCATCCACACAGTATGATGGCCTTCACTAGCCCTCCAAACAGTATATTGAGCTCAACATAATGCTAGAAACAGTATAATGGGCCCATATACTACTCCATATCATGCACCCCCATAGCCCTCCAAACAGTATAATGGGCCCAACATATTCCTCCATATAGTATAATAGTCCCCCATAGTCCTCCAAACAGTATAATGCACCCCATAATTGTCCAAACTGTACAATAGGCCCCACATTGTCTTCTATATAGTATAATGCCCCTCCATAGTCCTCAGTATACTGAGCCCAACATAATGCTCTAAACAGTATAATGGGCTTACATAGTGCTCCATATAGTATAATAGGCCACAAATTGCCTTCTATATAGTATAATGCACCCCCATAGCCCTCCAAACAGTATAATGGGCCCAATGTATTCCTCCATATAGTATAATGCACCTCCATAGTCTTCCAAACATTATAATGCACCCCATAGTCCTCCAAACAGTGTAATAGGCACCACATTACCTTCTATATGGTATAATGCTTCCCCATAGTCCTCCAAACAGTATAATGAGCCCAACGTGACGCCCTGGCCGGGCCAGGTAGTCACAAATAGGGCCCCGCATTACACCTTTCCCTCACAGGTAACACACAGCCGAACATTTACATCTTAGTCACCCCCTCAGGGCTTGATAGACACACAAGGGGGCGGAACCAGGCGGTTGGAAGACGCCCACATAGGAGTCTAGACAGCCTGGGGCGGGAAAATAAACAGACCTTGTTAGAGTTCAAGTTGGAGAGGAGTGTGGGCTGGAGCTGTGCCCAGCTCCAGCAGAGGCGAATACCCAAATTGAACAGGTGCCAGGGTTGGAGCCCTGGTACTTTTGGCTAAGAGGCAGACGGTGGTCTCGTCTGCAGGAGCCGGGAAGACGGCTCGGTGGAACCGAGGTGGACCGGGACAGGGTAGTGGCCCACCGGTACCGACCCGGGGAACCGATCCGGAAACCGGAGTACAAAAGGGGGGTACTCAGAGCCTGAAGCTAGGTCCAGAAACCACTGGGGACTAGTTAATTAACTGACTGAGGCCAGGACTCTAGGTCCTGTCCCACCCAAAGTCCCGACTGAAGACAACAGCCCACCAAGGGGGATAAAAGGCCACCGCCATGGCTCAGAGATCTAACGGGCCAGCGTCTGTGGGCAAGGGCTCCTTAGGCGGTCATAAGCTGAGAGCAGACACCTGGAGTTGCAAGCACAGGCAGTCCACCATTCTAAAAAGGTGCAGGAGAAAGACAGAGACCACCAGCCAGGTGGGGGAACCAGAGCGCAACCGGCTACGGGCACCGACCACCATAACCTTGGTTTACCAGAGACTCCTGTGTTTACTATTAGTGAGTACATCAGCACCCTCCGGTTGCCCATCTCCCTGCACCGCCAAACCCCAACGGGTCCCGGGGCCACCATCCCTGCCCACGGAGGGGTTAATAACTTGCTGCACAACATCTCAACCAGGTGCCCCATAACTCAATATCACCACACACCGTGGGTGGCGTCACGAACTCCGTACGGCCCAGCCCGTACATCTACGTCCTACCCCCACCATCCCATCACCTCCCCTTTACATTTGAAGTGACCGTGAGGCCCCCGGGTCTGGAGACCCTCGAGCCACGTACCAGAAGGGCCGGATCTGAGTGGCTCGGCTGCTGCCAAGCATGGGGCGGTACACCTCAAATTTCTGGCGTCACGAACAGGATACTTACCCATCCACTTACCTTGTGGAAGTGCGCCTTGCAGTGAAGTCAGCGGTGATCCGTTAGTAAAGTTTTCAGAATCCGCCATCTTGCTGCCACCTTTTGGCGTGAAATTCCCTCCACAGTCTTCTTCCCCACAAAAAGAGCGCAAAAGTTGAAGCCCCGCCCCCTGGGAACACGGACGAAAAGCAGAGCCGGAAGTTGCAAAACGAAACTTAACGACCTGCTAAAGGAGTGCCACGAAAAGACCAAGGGGAACAAGCAGGAAGATGTCCGCTCCTAACCCTGCTTTCGGAGTGGCGGGGCTCCGAAGTGGAAGAGGCGGAGTGGCCTTTGATGCGGAGGAGCGGAGCTCGAATCAGCTACCCGCAGGGACCGCTGCTTGGCTGGAGCAGGAGATATCCAGATTCTGCGTCCGGGTGAGAGCCCAAACGCTGCAGCAGGTGCTCGACTGGAAGGCGGAGGTCCGGAGGATGGTTGCCGTGGTGTGAGCCCAGGAACAGTGGGCCACCACGACTGTGTCGTGTCAGGATAAAGCTACGCAGACCCCCGTGCCGTCCCTTATCAGCTGGGAGCTGGAGCCCGCCAGCATTGCAACGAGTAACTCCCGTGTAGCGCAGCTCCTGGAGGAAGCGGTGCCATCCACGATTCCACCACCATTCCCGTTGGAGCTTCAGAGCCCGGGGATGTATTGCACTTGGATGGGGAGCCCGATGTCCCGGCCGAGGATGGAGTAGTACGGCCCTCTGCAGTGGTAGCAACACCCTGTAAGTTAACCCCAAGGTACAAGTTTTAAAGTTGAAAGTTTTAAGTAAAGGACTCACTCCCGTTATACAGCCTGCCCTTTGTTGAGCGTCTCCAAGTTCCAGGAGACACCATCCTGTGTACAGGGTGGAAGGAGAGGAGGATCTTGTCTGACTTGTTACTTGTTGAACGCCGCTGCGGTCGGAGCCTCAGAAGGCGCCATCGGTGGTCGGAGCCCCGGTGGAGGACGACAAGAAGTTGAGTGGAGTGAGGACAGTCCCGTTTGCAGAATGCGGTTTGAAGGGGCAGTCGTACCCACACTGCAGGCAGTGGAAGACTGGGTCTTTATGGACAGTGTCGCCCGTGAGTGATGGTGGCATTAGGGACCCGTGCTGCTCTGTGGTGGACTGTGGGAAAGTTGCCAGAGGAAGTCGTACCTGCAGGGAGTCAAGTGTTTTACCCGGACAACCGTTTTCATCGTCCTGCAGTCTCCGGAGAGGCTGGTTGGAGGAAGGGCCTGCGGTAGAGTCGGCCGAGGTCCTGCCACCATGGAAACCGGTGTCAGAGTTCCGGGATTTCCAGTTTTCTTTTGACGGATCTTGCCCTTTGTTAACATGGAGTTTTCTGTTCTGTTGCCCTACTTCCTGTTCATCTGTTTAAAAGCCCGCCCCGAAGCTTAGTCTAGTTGCCTGAGTATACTGCTTCCTGTGTACTCCTGCCCTGCTGCTCTCATCGCCTGATTGCTGTTTGGATCCAGTTGAAACACCTGACACCAGTTCTGGACTTCACCTCTCATCCAACTGTGCTCGGACTCTGTCTGCCGTCTCTGGTCGGCACTTCTGCCCGGTCCCTTCCGTTCATATCCACCCTAGGACTCACATCACATACGGACATTTTTTGGACTATACCTGTTGCCCTTTTGTGTCCCGGCTGCTGTGCATTTGGGCCTTCTGGGGTGATTGCCGGACAGCCCCTGTATAGGGGTTCGCTTCTGGCGGTCTCCCTGGGGGAGTCCAGTTCGCGGTCCCGGGAATTCCCCTTTGCTCAGAACCCGGCAGGTATTTACTGTGTTTATGTTCCACTGTGTATATTCTGTTCTGTGTACATATTGCGGTTACATATTACTGTGTATATTCTGTTCTGTTTACATATTGCGGTTACATATTATAAAACGTCTTTTGCACCAAGAACTCGTCTCTGGTTGTCATTGCCCTAACGCAATCGAAATCCTCAGTACATACAATAGTATTACAACCGGTGACTACCCTCCAGGTCAGGGGTCCCCTGGACGTGGGGCCTCTGGGAGAGACTGCCTGGTAAGGAACTTATTACTCGGCCCGTGTGGGCACCACCCAGACCCGAACCCGTTTCCTGGACTGGGGAAAAGGGGTGCTGACCTGGTTTTTAGAGGCAGCATCAAGGCTAGGTTTGTTTGGGTGGGTTTGAAGTGAAAATGACCCGGTCCCGTCCCGTTCCCGGTTAATAAAAATGTTTATGCAACGTTTAAGTAAAAATGCCTCCCGTTAAGGGAAGAAAACAAGCTTTCATATAATTGTAAATATGTTATTATATTTGTAAATGTTCTTTTATCTTTTTACAGTTCAAAAGCAAAATAAACCGGTGGTGGTCGGACAGCCCGCGGACGGTCTGTGTTTAACAAAGGGGGAGTGTGATGCCCTGGCTGGGCCAGGTAGTCACAAATAGGGCCCCGCATAACACCTTTCCCTCACAGGTAACACACAGCCGAACATTTACACCTTAGTCACCCCCTCAGGGCTTGATAGACACACCAGGGCGGAACCAGGCGGTTGGAAGACGCCCACATAGGAGTCTAGACAGCCTGGGGCGGGAAAGTAAACAGACCTTGTTAGAGTTCAAGTTGGAGAGGAGTGTGGGCTGGAGCTGTGCCCAGCTCTAGCAGAGGAGAGAAACCAAATTGAACACGTGCCAGGGTTGGAGCCCTGGTACCTTTAGCTAAGAGGCAGATGGTGGTCTCGTCTGCAGGAGCCGGGAAGATGGCTCAGTGGAACCGAGGTGGACCGGGACAGGGTAGTGGCCCGCCGGTACCGACCCGGAGAATCAACCCGGAAACCGGAGCACAAAGGGGGGTACTCAGACCCTGAAGCTAGGTCCAGAAACCACTGGGGACTAGTTAATTAACTGATTGAGGCCAGGACTCTAGGTCCTGTCCCACCCAAAGTCCCGACTGAAGACAACAGCCCACCGAGGGGGATAAAAGTCCACCGTCATGGCTCAGAGATCCCACGGGTCAGCGTCTGCGGGCAAGGGCTCCTTAGGCGGTCACAAGCCGGGAGCGGACTCCTGGAGTTGCAAGCACAGGCAGTCCACCGTTCTAAGAAGGTGCAAGAGAAAGACAGATACCACCAGCCGGGTGGGGGAACCAGAGCGTAGCCAACGGGTCCCGGGGCCACCATCACTGCCCACGGAGGGATTAACAACTTGCTGCACAACATCTCCCCCGGGTGCCCCGTAACTGCAGCGGTGGTGTCCAATATCACCACACACCGTGGGTGGCGTCGCAAACTCCATACGGCCCAGCCCGTACATCTACGTCCTACACCATCCCATCACCTCCCCTTTACATTTGAAGTGACTGTGAGGCCCCCGGGTCCGGACACCCTCGAGCCACCTACCAGAAGGGCCGGATCCGAGCGGCTCGGCTGCTGCCGAGCACGGGGCGGTACACCTCCATAATGCTCTAATCAATATAATGGGCCCACATAGTGCTCCTTATAGTATAATGGGTCCCATATTGCCTTCTATATAGTATAATGCATGCCCATAGTTCTCCAAACAGTGTAATAGGCCCCACATTGCCTTCTATATAGTATAATGCAACCCCATAGTCCTCCAAACAGTATAATGGGCCTCACATAGTCCTCCATATAATATAATGGGCCCATTGCCTAATTCATGTTCATAGTCACTATGTTTGGGGCAAAATATAATATTGCCATGACAATTTTAACCTAACCAGCAATATAGTGCCTTTAGCATCATTCTATCCACTTGGAATTATAAAAGAGAACTGCAGCTTGAAAAAAATATTTTCAGGGAAAAAAATATATATACATCTATGTGCCCGTAATGACATATACTCATCTTAATACACTGTGTACTACATTTCTGAGTTTTACCTTAATGTCTTTTAGTGGAAGCAAATATTTTTCAACTTAAAATCTTCCCTCAAAACAACCAAGTCTGTTACTAATATATAGCTGCAGCTTATGTAAGAGTCTACTGTTCTCAATAAGGTTGTGTTTGTTGGCCCTGTGACATTCATCCCTGCCCATTTTCAGTGCCAAAAAATTATATCCACTCCCTGCCCCCTCTAATCTTTTATAGCGACCCTTATAAAAGTCAGGAGTTGCAGGACCCTTGGTAGAGCTGAATCTGGAAGCTTTCTGTAAGAACCTCAGCTGATCCTTCATAAAATGGCCTCAACTAACAAGATCCTAATCAGAGGAGGCAAAATAGTTAACGATGATTGCTCCTTTTCTGGGGACATCTACATCGAAGATGGGCTGATCAAAGATATTGGACCAAATCTGCGCCCTTCTAGACCTGATGGGATAAAAGTCATAGATGCCACAGGCAAACTGGTGTTTCCAGGAGGCATCGATCCACACACACATTTCCAATTTCCATTCATGGGATCTCAATCTATTGATGACTTCTACCAAGGAACCAGGGTAAGATCTCCAAAAAAATCTCTCCTCTTATATACATTCTTATAGACACTGCAGTATAAAGCACGGGGTAAAGATTTGGGGGTAAATGGAGCCTATAATGAGAGAGAATTGCTTGGTGAGCAATTTTTGGAAGTAGGGAATGGAGGGAGCTAAGCATAACAACATAAGATGGGACTCTGTCCTCAAAATTGGGCAGATCCTAGAATGGGACCCACATCTTTCCGATTCTTGGAGCTGGACATAAACCTTTAATGCCGATGTATATTCTTGTCCTCCCTGTACCTTAAAGGGTCCCACCTTTTTTTTGTTTTATTATTATTAATAATATTAATAATAATAATAATAAATTATTACATAAATAATAATTATAATAATAATAATAATAATGATGCAAAAAATATATTTAAAAGGTCAAATATAGTTAATATGTAAATAAACATCAGAATAAATCTTACGCAATTTTTCATTTTCATGTTGCGGCTCCTGTGAAGACGAGCCCTAATATTTGGCAAGATTCTAACCAATCAACAGGTGACTGAAGGCAAAGCATAAAGATATATTATGAAATCAAATATTCCGAGCGAAAACGGAAATAATGTTTACATTTTATAAGGCTACACTCATTTTTCTGTTTGCACATTTCGTTGGTCTGTCCTAATTGGAGAAATGGACAAATAGAATTCATGTACAAAAGGGATCTGATACATAACTGATTAAAGGGAACCGGTCACCAGATTTTGATGTCCTAAACCAAAACTAGCAGCGCCTGTGCTGCCTTGTATAAAGGTGCATGTTGTCACCTGACTCCCCCTGTACAACCCACAAATACCTTTATAATATCTAGTCGTTGGGTCCGGTCCAATGGTTGTCCTATTTTGCATCTCTTGTCCCTCTTTTTGGCACTGATCAACATCCTCCTGTGCAGAGACATTGCCGACTCACGCAGGCACACATCACACTGCCCTATTTCTGAAAACAGCTGTGCGCCTGCGCAAGCCAGCGAGTTCTCTGTGCAGGCATCTGATCGCCATCCTCCTTTGATAATTGATGTTACCTGCATCATTCACGTAGCCAGGCGAAATCTTGCACCTGCACAGAGAACGCGTCTGCTCACACAGGCGCACCAATGTTTTCGGCTCTGCCCGAAATGAGGTAGTGCAATGTGCGCGTATGCGAATCGGCAATGCCTTTGCACAGGCGCAAGATTTTACCCTGCTACGTGGATGGCAACTTGATTCACGGCACACGGAGGGACATGTGCGTGTTTTACACGCCAGTGAAAAACGTCAGTGTTTTTCACTGGCGTGTGAAACGGGCCTTAGTAGAAGAGACAGAATGTAGAAAAGGAAATGTGTTTCCTAAAAAATGCAATGAAAATTCCCACAATAGAGTTACATGTGAATCATTTTGTGTAAAAAAATCATTTCTAGTAAGAAACAAATATTAATCAAAGATTCCTGATAGAAATTTCCCACATTCCAAAGGTTCCAAAACAGAAAACTCTGCCATCTAGTGGCTGATTCATATATTGCACGTGTCAATAATGGAATTGCAACTATTAAAGATATAATTAATTACCCATTATTAATAAAAAATAATTTTATAGTTCATTATAAGAAAAGATATAGAGAGAATAAATATATTTCATAGTACTATGAAAGATAGAAAATGTTTAAAGAGATCCAAGTAACGATAATGAACAACTCCGCCCATGATAATGAATAAAAATATGTTTGGCAGACAATAAACAAAATAACAATTGTTCCTCTATGGTAATGAGGTCTTAGTTTTAGGTGGTAAAAAAATAAAATAAATAATAATAATAATAATAATAATAATAATAAAATAATAATAATAATAATAATAATAATAATCACCCCTTCCTGATCAGGCGATTTTTACATTTTATCCTAATTTTATTTCTATAACTTTGTTATTTTTATACCAACATAGCTTGTTTGGGATTTTTTTTGCAAGACAAGTTGTAGTTTTTAAATGCCGCCATTTACTTTACTATATAATGTAATAAAAAATGAGAAATAATCCATGACATTGCAAAAAAAAATGCAATTCCGCAATTCTCTTCTTTAGGTTTTGTTTATACGGAATTCATAGCAGGGTAAAAATGACTTCTCTACACAAAAAAGAGTGACGGCACCCCTAAAATGTAGTCTGAACAGGTGCAAAACTAAACATGATATATAATAACAAAAAAAGGGACAGTTATACTCTGGAATGTTAAAGCATGTAAACAATGAATGAAAAAGTATAGATATGCATTATTGCTTAAAATAAATAAATTGAGATATTTAGCATACAAAAATTACCAATTTTATATCTGCCCAGTAGCCACGTCAAGGCATATCTAATTTGCTGGGAACCTATACTGAACAGGTGATTTTATTCTCTATAGCAGGTTCCTACATGCCCATACATATGGATGTTTGTAACCCAGAGAGCGTCGTCAGTTCAGCGTAGGTTCCCAGTAAACAATATATGCCTTGACGTGGCTATAAACGTGGCAGATATAAAATTGGCCCTTTTTGTATACTAAATATCTAAATTTTTCCTACATTTTCTGAAGCAGTAATGCATGTCTATATTCTTACATTCATGGTTTGCATGGTTTAGCATTTCAGAGTGCAACTGTCCCTTTTTTGTTATAAATGACTTGTCAACATAATTCTCTGTCAGTACGATTATTAATATTTTTATATTTTTTTTTATTTTTTTTTAATTTATTTTGAATAGTGAAAAAAGTTTGGAAATTCGTACAAAATAATTTAGTTTATGTTGCCAATTTCAAAGTCTCGTAACATATTCATTTTTGAGTGGATGGAGGCGAGTGAGGGTTGTTTTCTTGTACAGCAGTTGATACAATTTTGCGATACATATGATATTTTGATGGCTTCTTATTGCATTATTTTTTTACCATAAAACCACGATCCTGATGTTTTAATTATACTTTTCTCATTACACCGTTTACTGATTGGGTTAATTAATTTTATATTTTTACAGACTGGACTTGTACTGACACAGCAATAGCAAATATGTTTTATTTATTCTTAATGGGGATATTTTTTTATTTTTAATAATAATACTTTTCCCTTTTTTTTAGCCATTAGGGGGCATAAATCTGAGATCGTCCGGCCACTATTCTACTTATTCTCGTATATATACTAAAATACCAAACAGCACTGCAATATATAGTAAATGTCATGGCCTCCTATAGACGACAGCCACAGTAACACTATCATAGTAGTTATGGGGGTCTTCAGCAGATCCTTGGACTGCCGTGCTATACTATATTTGCATCCCTGGGGTGGGGGCTGATGGATGCATGAAATAGTGTAACCCCTGGTTTGCACATTTTAATTGCTGCTGTTAAAGGTTGACACAGGTACAGGGGCGGACATATCTCTGGTGCAATCTCATACCCATGCGGTTGGGGGGCCCATTTTTTTACCTCCAAAGCAGGTGGAATTGTGCATTTGATGAACTCTTGGGCTGCAAAAAGCCCATATATTGTTCTTGCACAAGGGGCCCTTTTCTGTCTGTGTCCCCCAGTGCACAGGTATAAAAGAGGTTGGCAGCAGCAGCTCCTGAACCTGCATCAAAGGCAGAGACCTGACATATAACATAGAAGTAGATAACAAAAAAAGAGACAGTTGTACTCTCTAATGCTAAACCATGCAAACATTGAATTCTAGAATATAGATATGCATTACTGCTTATACAAATCTATGAAAAAATTAGATGTGTAGCATACAAAAATGGCCATATCAATACCTGCCCAGTAGCCACATCACGACATATCTCGTTAGAGAGGAACCTACACTGAACTGAAGCCTCTCTGTGGGTTACAAACCTCCATGTGTATGGGCAATTAGGAACCTGCTATAGAGAATCAAATCCCCTGTGGCTAATGGGGAGGGGTGCACAGTCAAGGGGCATGACTCCATAATCAAGACAAAAAGACTGACAGCACTCCCTAACAAGCAGTCTGAACAGGTGAAAAACTGAACATGACATACAATAACAAAAAGTGACAGTTGCACTCTGAAATGCTAAAGCATGTAAATGATGAATGGAAGAATATACAGTGCCTACAAGTAGTATTCAACCCCCTGCAGATTTAGCAGGTTTACACATTCGGAATTAACTTGGCATTGTGACATTTGGACTGTAGATCAGCCTGGAAGTGTGAAATGCACTGTAGCAAAAAAGAATGTTATTTCTTTTTTTATTTTTTTTTTTTTTAAATTGTGAAAAGTTTATTCAGAGGGTCATTTATTATTCAACCCCTCAAACCACAAGAATTCTGTTTGGTTCCCCTAAAGTATTAAGAAGTATTTCAGGCACAAAGAACAATGAGCTTCACATGTTTGGATTAATTATCTCTTTTTCCAGCCTTTTCTGACTAATTAAGACCCTCCCCAAACTTGTGAACAGCACTCATACTTGGTCAACATGGGAAAGACAAAGGAGCATTCCAAGGCCATCAGAGACAAGATCGTGGAGGGTCACAAGGCTGGCAAGGGGTGCAAAACCCTTTCCAAGGAGTTGGGCCTACCTGTCTCCACTGTTGGGAGCATCATCGGGAAGTGGAAGGCTTATGGAACTACTGTTAGCCTTCCACGGCCTGGACAGCCTTTGAAAGTTTCCACCCGTGCCGAGGCCAGGCTTGTCCGAAGAGTCAAGGCTAACCCAAGGACAACAAGGAAGGAGCTCCGGGAAGATCTCATGGCAGTGGGGACATTGGTTTCAGTCAATACCATAAGTAACGTACTCCACCGCAATGGTCTCCGTTCCAGACGAGCCCGTAAGGTACCTTTACTTTCAAAGCGTCATGTCAAGGCTCATCTACAGTTTCCTCATGATCACTTGGAGGACTCTGAGACAGACTGGTTCAAGGTTCTCTGGTCTGATGAGACCAAGATTGAGATCTTTGGTGCCAACCACACACGTGACGTTTGGAGACTGGATGGCACTGCATACGACCTCAAGAATACCATCCCTACAGTCAAGCATGGTGGTGGCAGCATCATGCTGTGGGGCTGTTTCTCAACCAAGGGGCCTGGCCATCTGGTCCGCATCCATGGGAAGATGGATAGCACGGCCTATCTGGAGATTTTGGCCAAGAACCTCCGCTCCTCCATCAAGGATCTTAAGATGGGTCGTCATTTCATCTTCCAACAAGACAACGACCCAAAGCACACAGCCAGGGAAACCAAGCCCTGGTTCAAGAGGGAAAAAATCAAGGTGTTGCAGTGGCCTAGTCAGTCTCCTGACCTTAACCCAATTGAAAACTTGTGGAAGGAGCTCAAGATTAAAGTCCACATGAGACACCCAAAGAACCTAGATAACTTGGAGAAGATCTGCATGGAGGAGTGGGCCAAGATAACTCCAGAGACCTGTGCCGGCCTGATCAGGTCTTATAAAAGACGATTATTAGCTGTAATTGCAAACAAGGGTTATTCCACAAAATATTAAACCTAGGGGTTGAATAATAATTGACCCACACTTTTATGTTGAAAATTTATTAAAATTTAACTGAGCAACATAACTTGTTGGTTTGTAAGATTTATGCATCTGTTAATAAATCCTGCTCTTGTTTGAAGTTTGCAGCCTCTAACTTATTTGCATCTTATCAAACCTGCTAAATCTGCAGGGGGTTGAATACTACTTGTAGGCACTGTATGTGTCGCCCAGAGATAGGGGGTACTCAGATACGGGCTAAGGGGTCACTTCTGTGAGTATCACGGTGGCGTGACCCGGTCTGTGATCCCAGGCTCTAAATGCAAACAGTTGCACACTGAAAAAAGCCAAAAATGTACTAGGAAGGATCCCAGGCTCCACAGCAAAAAGGGGATTAGGTAAGGGAGATTGTCTGTGACGCCACCCGTGGGTTGCGGTGATGAGATGGTGGCACCGCCGCTGCCTCTGGGGAGTGTACCTGGGACTGATAGTGTGGGGCAGCAAGGTGGGATCCCCTCCACGGGTAGGGGAGGTGTAGTCCTGGGGCCCAGTTGGGAGTTGTGATGGTGGAAGGGATTGCAGGGAGCAGTACACTCACAGTTCGGTTATCGTGGTGCTGGATGAAGCTGGATTGATGTGGAGGGTCAGGAACGCAGATGGAAGAAATACTCAGAGTCTTTTGTAAACCAAATTGCTGGTAACTGGTGCCCACAGATGCTGTGAGGACAGGTCCCACACCCGTGCGTGTAATTCCAGTGTTGTTCTCCTGCCTGATGTCTGTGTCTGTGTCTGCTCCGTGCACAGGTCCGGATAGGGCCCCAACAGCTAGCACCGGCGGGCCACTACCCAGGCCTGGTCCACTTTGGTTCCCCACAAGCGGCTGGCCTATTTCAGAGGCCCTTACTGCCACTTTTCCTAGCTCCCCAATGGAGCTCCTTCCGGACTTCTCTCCTCCTGCAGACTGCCTGCAGCCCAAACTCTGCTCTGCTCTTTCTAAGCTCCTCTCGCCCCCTCCTGTTTTCCTGGAGAGGGGGTGAATAGGACTTGATTGGCTGGTGTGTATTTGTGTGGGAAACTCCCCAAGGGAGAGTGAGATCTGCACCAAAAAGATGGATCTAGACCTCTGTGACACCCTGGTTTTGCCAGGGCAGCACATATAGTTATGCATTACTGCTTAAGGAAATCTAGGAAAAATTGATATATTTAGCATACAAAAATGGCCATTTCAATATCTGCCAGGTAGCAGTAATGCATAGCCATATTCTTGCATTCATTGTTTGCATGCTGTAGCATTACAGAGTGCAACTGTCTCTTTTGTTATTATATGTCATGTTCAGTTTTGCACCTGTTCAGACTGCATTTTGGAAGTGCCATCAGTCTTTTCGTCTACATACCAGTAGAAGGGGATAAAGCGTTTATCTAGAACCCAATCCACATACTGTACTTCATAATGGCAGATGGTTTTCTTAGAGAAAAGTCCCCTGTATACAACCCCTTCTAGAAAGCCGATAAGAATCAGCCAACCCAGCTCACTCATTCTATTGCATGTACAAGTGTGTCTACACTTAGTTTTTCTTAAATTTAGTGGATCTTACAAAATAAAATCAATACAATTGTATGTCCACCACTCTGTATAGGGAGGCTGGGCAAAGTAAAGATGAGTTGTTTGGAAATTTGGAGGATTAAATCAGGGCACATTTAACCAGTATCTTTCATAAATAAGGTGATGTAACAGTTTCCAGCAAACACACAGCTATATAACACTGTTCCAGACAGTTATAGATGGAAGACTTCACAGTGGATGTACACAGAACAGAACACTGTACCTTATCATGCAGTGAGGTGAGGGGAATGGGTAAATCCTGCACTCAGTCTCTTCTCTCCACTATACTTCAGCTGCTTAACAGAGTTTGCTCTTGAACTGTCCTGGCTATTCCTCACTCCTGACAGTCTCTTTCTTGCACTAGCTGGCCTCTGTAGCTTGACTCTTCTCGGGATTCATACACTACACTTTCTGAGCACTGCCCCTTCTTTACAGAGAGACAAATACCCTTCTTTCCTTTTTTCTTTCCAGAAAGGCAAATACACACTGCTTCCCAACATTTCCTGGGTCACGTCTGGATACTTCCTGTCTCCTGCTAAAGTCTTAAGTCCCCAGTTGTTGGATGATTTTAGATCATTTGTGTAGTTCCTACCTGTCACACAATATTTTGAAGTGCTAAAATAATCCTTGAGAGGGTGCAATTCACTTCCACACCACTGGGTGGCAGCTATTATGCACATGTACTGTGGCATTAGCATCTCCTGACAGACTATCACAAAATCATGTTTGTTTATAAGTTGTTATCCCTTTCTGCTTATATCCAAGGAAGAAAGGTAAGAAATGACACATCCAGGATCCCATATGTGTCCTGTAGTGTCAGTGTGAGCCCAGCCCCGTGTTTCAGCTAATAGAGGACTGGACCCAATGTAGACAGCTGAACCTCAGGACGATTAAGCCCTGGGTCAGTGGGCATAATGATAAAAATAAAGTGCTAACCACTCTGAAAATAATGCATGAGAATTATCTTTATGAAAACCAGATAGGTTCCTAGAGTTATCATAGTAAAAAAAGGAGACAGTTGCACTCTGTAGTGCTAAGATATGTGTAACAATGAATATGGGAATATAGACATGCATTACTGCTACGAAAAACATGCAAAAAAGAGATACTTGGCACACAAAAATGGCCATATTTATGTGAGCCCAACAGCCAGTGGCAAGGCGACCTCTTTTTGTTGTGTCCCTATCATAGGTCTGTATGTAAATTTGATGTACTGGATCCTCAGTGTCTTCATAGTCCCCTCCTGATTATCCACTTCTCTCTGTTTTAGGCTGCGGTGGCCGGAGGTACCACCATGATTATTGACTTTGCTGTTCCAAAAAAAGGCTGCTCACTGATTGAAGCCTATGATACATGGCGGAGCTGGGCCGACCCTAAGGTGTGCTGTGATTACTCTCTCCATGTGGCTGTGACTTGGTGGAGCAAAAAGGTAATGAAACTATTTAGTATCTTCAGTGTAACATAACCCATACAGCGAAGCACGAGAACCTCATAAGCCATCATATTTTGCCTACAAGCCATTTGGTCCAATTCGGATCCCATTCATCATCCCCTACTTCTTAGTAGTATATATTGGGTAAATATACCTTCTGAAACAGACCACACAGGTTTATTTAGTATTCTATAGCCATGGAGTCACATAGTTCTGCATAGGAGCTGCGAACACTAAACGGTATTTTTTTTATTTATTTATTTTAATTTAAGACTATTGTTGCATAGTTCTGCATAGGAGCTACAAACACTAAACGGTATTTATTTATTTATTTATTTTAATTTTAAGACTATTGTTGCATAGTTCTGCATAGGAGCTGCGAACACTAAACGGTAATTTTTTATTTATTTATTTTAATTTAAGACTATTATTGCATAGTTCTGCATAGGAGCTGCAAACACTAAACGGTATTTTTTTATTTATTTATTTTAATTTAAGACTATTGTCGCATAGTTCTGCATAGGAGCTGCGAACACAAAACGGTAATTTTTTATTTATTTATTTTTTTAAATTAAGACTATTGTCGCATAGTTCTGCATAGGAGCTGTGAACACAAAATGGTAGATTTATTAATTTTTTTTTAAATTTAAGACAATTTTTTTTTCAAATCAATACAAACCCGTAAAATTAGCCTTAGGTAAAAAAAATGCTATACAACTTTTAGTAATGGATTTTAGGGTGGATGCAATGTTTTGTTATTCCAAAGAACACATGTAATGTTTGGGATTTTATACAATTTCATCCATAAATTCCCAAACTGGCACAGTATTACCGGAGATAATCGTCTACAGGTAAAAGAGGAAATGGCAGTCCTTGCAAGAGATAAAGGAGTCAATTCCTTCAAGATGTTCATGGCCTACAAGGACGTGTATATGGTTAATGACATGGAGCTGTACCACGCCTTTTCCAGTTGTAAGGAGATTGGAGCCATCGCTCAGGTCCATGCAGAGAATGGAGATCTTATTGCAGAGGTCAGTATCATTCTTTCCCTGGCAGATGTAGTTTATTGCATCTTCTGTACAATGGTGACATCTAGTGGCTATTTATGATATTGCACCTGCAGTTGTAAATTTGGGGGAAAAAAAGGTATTTTATATTTTGAAGGTAAGTCCAATTATTTTTTATAGCAATGCCTAATCAAAGTGCCTGTCCAGTTGCATTGGCTGTAGATATATTGTCTGTTTAATTTGTATTTTAAAGGGTGCTAAAAAGATGCTGTCCCTGGGAATCACAGGACCGGAAGGCCATGAGCTGTGCCGACCAGAAGAAGTGGAGGCAGAAGCCACGCAGCGAGCCATCACCATCGCCAATTCTGTAAACTGCCCCCTATACGTGGTTCACGTGATGAGTAAATCTGCGGCCAAGGTCATTGCCACTGCACGGAGAGAGGGTAATGTCCGAAAATACAATCTTAATTACTTGGTTAAATAATCACTGTTGTTTTCACAAATTTTGCATATATTAATACAAGTGAAAATAAGAAACTTTGTAATGTATCTTATCAGAGAAATCTGTTTTGATCTCTTATTATTTCTGTCACGTTCATCTCCCTGCATGTGAAGACCAGTGACAGCCTTTGGACTGGAACCTGTCATCTGACTCCCTTCATTTAAATTGGTTTCATTTCTCTTGGCACTGAAGTGGTTAAGTGCTAGTTTTGTTATTGCAGCTTTTCCAAAGCTGTTCCTTGCTGAGTGATCAGCTGCACTTACTAAGTAGTCACGCCCTTCAGGTTTAAGTAATAGTGTATTCCAGCAATCCCTGCTGAAGATACAAAGTCATTTGTGTCCTGGCCACCCATGCGAAAGGTTCTGCAAGGCAAGTTCCTTTGCTCAGGTTATATCCTTTTATTTTATAATTTTCCCCCTGTTTGTCTGTTACCCTGGTGTGTTTTTAATGCAGCGGTGAGGTCTAGTGAACCCCACCTGCCGCTCACTAGTCAGGGCTACTATAAATAAATAAATCTTTATTTTTATATAGCGCTAACATATTCTGCAGCGCTTTACATACATCAGGCACACTGTCCCCATTGGGGCTCACAATCTAAATTCCCTTTCTGTATATCTTTGGAGTGTGGGAGGAAACACACGCAAACACAGGGAGAACATACAAACTCCTTGCAGATGTTGTCCTTGGTGAGATTCGAACCCAGAACCCCAGCGCTGCAAGACTGCAGTACTAACCGCTGAGCCACCGTACAACCCATCTATAAGGACTTCCGAGGGTCCCAGGTTCCTGTTCGCGACAGTTGCGGAGACTGTATAGGGACTGGTGAGGATTGAAGGGACAGTTGCAGGTGAGGTTAGGAGGTGCCCACCTACCCCTCTCACTAGTTCCAGGGCCTCCCATTGCCTTTATATCCCTGGTGCCCCTATTTTCTTGTGTTTTTGATGTGCTTCAGATGCACGTAGGTCTGAACACATCTCGCCACACTTGCTACAGTCGGGAAGAATGACAATTTCTTCCCAAGGCTTATAAACTAATCATCCACCATGCAAAGCAGCTCAAATCCGTCTTGATCAAATAAAAATGGACTGGCAGAATAGTGAGGACGCAGGTTATAGCTCATTATTGAGGCAGAAGCAGAGAACGGCAGAGCATGCTGTGCTTAGTGAGGGATTTAGCTTATTTCAGAGCTGGATTCACAGACACACAGCTCAGTACTGCTGTTTTATGTCCTTTATGCTGTTGATGCTACTTTTGAACAAGTCGTAAATAGATAAAAAGCAGAAATTCTTCTGTTTTTGTACACGGTGTATAAGACCAATCATAGGAGATTATCTCTGACAATTGGAGATTGAGCCTGCAGAGTGGAAAAGGCAGGATACAAGTGATATAATGGGTAGGAATGGCATTATTCCTCATACACACACAGTGATAGGTATGATTTTACGATTTAATATAAACGTCCCCAGGCATGATTGGGCCCCTCTCTTTACTATTAGGTGGGAGATCTATGCAGTTCTCCATTCTTCAATGCACCTGCAATGTTAATAATTAAGGAGTGAGAATTTGAACCAAGTGTCATGAAAATGGCATAAAGCCCTACTATTCTGTGTGACAAAAGCCGACAGTATATCATAGGAGGGGACTTTTTGATTTATGTGTATGACACTGAAGTTGCAGTAGCTCACTTTATCCGCAGATAGTGCTACCCGTCAGTCTTTTGCTCACACTGCGATTATTGATGTATCCCTTTAAGAATACCAGCAGGATCACTGACAAATGCACCGTGTACAATAGATAGCAAGTATTTCCTATTTACACTCAGGCTTCTGTCCAGAGCGCTGCAGACATCTCCCGATGTAGCCAAGAAGCCATTAGAATAATCCTACAAGACTGATGTGTGCTTTATAGCGAGGGCCAAATATAACCCTGCAGTAATTCCATTATCAGTGCCGAAAACTACTTCTGATCAGCAGAATAATGTGAAAAGTCGCTACATTACTTGCAGAATCTCTCTGAGAAATTTCACAGCTAATAGAAACATAATGCACTATGCAGATAAAAGTCAGCCGAACCAGCCGATATTGGCAGAACTGAGCAATAGTCTGAGAATGGTCTCAACAATGATCTGGTCTGAACGATGGTCTGAATCTGAACGATGGTCTGAATCTGAACGATGGTCTGAATCTGAACGATGGTCTGAACGATGGTCTGAATCTGAACGATGGTCTGAATCTGAACGATGGTCTGAATCTGAACGATGGTCTGAATCTGAACGATGGTCTGAATCTGAACGATGGTCTGAATCTGAACGATGGTCTGAACGATGGTCTGAATCTGAACGATGGTCTGAATCTGAACGATGGTCTGAATCTGAACGATGGTCTGAATCTGAACGATGGTCTGAACGATGGTCTGAATCTGAACGATGGTCTGAATCTGAACGATGGTCTGAATCTGAACGATGGTCTGAATCTGAACGATGGTCTGAACGATGGTCTGAATCTGAACGATGGTCTGAATCTGAACGATGGTCTGAATCTGAACGATGGTCTGAACGATGGTCTGAATCTGAACGATGGTCTGAATCTGAACGATGGTCTGAATCTGAACGATGGTCTGAATCTGAACGATGGTCTGAACGATGGTCTGAATCTGAACGATGGTCTGAATCTGAACGATGGTCTGAATCTGAACGATGGTCTGAACGATGGTCTGAATCTGAACGATGGTCTGAATCTGAACGATGGTCTGAATCTGAACGATGGTCTGAACGATGGTCTGAATCTGAACGATGGTCTGAACAATTGCTAGCGATGTCTAGCGCGATAGCACCCGCCCCCATCGAACATGTGACATTTGGTGATCGCTGCCGTAGCGAACATTATCGCTACGGCAGCGTCACATGCACATATCTGTGCAGCGACGTCGCTGTGACCGCCAAAGAATCCCTCCTTCAAGGGGGAGGTGCGTTTGGCGTCACCGCGACATCACTAAGTGGCTGTCCAATAGAAGCGGAGGGGCGGAGATGAGCGGGACGTAACATCCCGCCCATCTACTTCCTTCTGCATTGCCGGTGGACAATGTAAGGTGTAAGGAGATGTTTGTCGTTCCTGCGGTGTCACACATAGCGATGTGTGGTGCCGCAGGAACGACGAACAACATCGTACCTGCAGCAGCAACGATATTAAGGAAAGAAGCGACGTGTCAACGATCGCCGTTTTTGGACAATTTTGCGATCGTTGATCATCGCTACTTGGTGTCACACGCTGCAATGTCGCTACCGGCACCGGATGTGCGTCACTAACGACATGACCCCGACGATATATCGGTAGCGATGTTGCAGCGTGTAAAACACCCTTAAGAATTGATGGTCTAAGCAATTGAGCAGTGGCCTCAGAATGGTCGGATCAATGCTCTGAATAATGATCTTAACAATAGTATGAGCACTGGTCTGAACAATAGACTGAACATTAGACTGAATGATGGTCGCAGAGATGGTCTGAGAGATGTTCTGAGCTAGGGTCTGAGCATGGTCTGAGGAATATCTGAGATGGTCCGAACAATGGTCTGAGAATGGCCTGAGCAATTTTCTGAGCAATGGTCTGTATATGGCGCCTCCAGATTCATCCCAGATAGGTGATGTTGGGAACAATAAGGGGCACTTTGCACACTACGACATCGCAAAACCGATGCTGCGATGCCATGCGCGATAGTCCCCGCCCCCGTCGCAGCTGCGATATCATGGTGATAGCTGCAGTAGCGAACATTATCGCTACGGCAGCTTCACATGCAGTCACCTGCCCTGCGACGTCGCTCTGGCCGGCAAACCGCCTCCTTATTAAGGGGGCGGGTCGTGCGGCGTCATAGCGACGTCACACGGCAGGCGGCCAATAGAAGCATAGGGACGGAGATGAGCGTGACGTAAACATCCCGCCCACCTCCTTCCTTCCGCATAGCTGGCGTGAGCTGCAGGACGCAGGTAGGAGATGTTCCTCGCTCCTGCAGCTTCATACACAGCGATGTGTGCTGCCACAGGAGCGAGGAACAACATCGTAACATCGGTATTTCCCAATTAATGGAAATGACCGACGCTACACCGATGATACGATTACAACGCTTTTGCGCTCGTTAATCGTATCATAAAGGATTACGATGTCGACAGTGACGCCGGATATGCGTCACTTTCGATTTGACCCCACCGACATCGCACCTGCGATGTCGTAGTGTGCAAAGTGCCCCTAAGTGTCGGACAGTTGGAATTTTGGAATTGGAGTTTTAGAATGCCAAAGCTTGCATGGTAACAGATTATTGCCTCTTTACTCATTGAAAACACATGATCCAAACGTTCCTGTATATGGGGAATTGGAAGCGATAACTTTCAGCCGACCGCTATCTAACATGTATGGCCAGCTTTTAAATACTTATGTCTAGGAAATATTGTACTAAAGTGGCAGCTCCAATCAAATAAAGGGACACCTCTGTCCAGATAAAATGAAAATTCCATCCTTATAAAAGAAAAAAAGTGACAACTCCACACAGATAAAGAGATAGCTTCATTCAACTAAAGGGAGAACTCCATTCAGATAAAGCAATACCCTGATGCAGATAAACTGACGGCCCCTGCATATATTTGCCAGACATCGGAGCCCCTTTTGTGACTCCTATGCACCAATTGTCAATAAAACAAATCCATGTAATAATTATTTCCCCCTTACTGCCCCATAGAATAATTATTACTCTATTTGTGCCTCTATATAATACTAATGAGCCCTTTACACAATACCCCTTTTTGCCCTTATACAAAAGTAATTTCCCCATTCTGCCATAACAGTTGACAGCTTTGTTTGTCATTCTCATGATGGGGAGAACATAAACACTGCCCATATAACTGTGCGTCCTACCCATTGAGACTCGGGGTTCCACTCTGCTCAATCGGATCACAACAGAGGAGGTCTGTTCATCTCCAAACACAGAACCAAAAGTGATTCCAGAGACCTGGCTTTTAGCTACTGGACCACATCCTGAGGTGGAGATATGGAGAACAGTCGTCCCACCATTCTCTTTAGCTGTTCACAAAAGCCCGACCCTGTTAAAAGCCATTTAAGGCTATGTCTGCGCACGCTGCGTTCTGGCTTGACAAATAAACTGCAGCGTATTGACAACTGTAAACACTGCGTTTGACAAAAAAAATGCATCCAGAACGCATTCATTTTGGATGCATTTTGAATGTGTTTTGAATGCATTTTTGACACATTTTTGACAGTGCGGTCCTACTCAGCTCTGCTACATCTCCTTAGAGCATGGCTGGCTGCAAGACAGAGCCATGTGATCAGAATGAACTTGGAAGAACTTCACCCGATTTCATTGTCATCACGCGGCTCTGTCTGTGTGTCGCGGACTGATTTGCGGTCACTGGTGAAGGACTCCCCAGTGACTGCAAATCCCCTCATTGACTGAAGTGAGCTGCACGATCAGCGGTGCCATCACTCAGGTGACCTGCGGCCAGCTGCAGTCTTCCACCTGAGACCGCAAATCACCTGAGGGAGGGCACTACTGATCATGCGGATCACTTCAGCCACTCGGTCGACTTGCTGTCACAGTTGGAGGATACAGTGGTGGCCGCAGGTAACCTGAGTGATGTCATCGCTTATAGCGCGACTCACTTCAGTTGCTGTGTGGAACTCACAGAAATCGGTCGTGGTCTGTGGCCGCTCGCTGTCAGCTTCCGATGTGGCAGAGCTGAAAGCATCGTGGGACCTCGTGTGGATTGCGTCAGACCTGGAGGGCTGTTTGGGGATTAATAAAGTGGTGAAAGAGGGTGGGTTTTTTTGTCTTTTATTTCAAATAAAGGATTTTTCGTTGTGTGTGTTTATTTTCTTTACCTTACAGATTAATCATGGGGGATGTCTCATAGACGTCTGCCATGATTAACCTAGAACTTAGTGGCAGATATGGGCTGCCATTAACTCCTTATTACCCCGATTGCCACCAGGCAATTCGGGATGAGCCGGAGAGAGTCCCGGGACTGTCGCATCTAATGGATGTGGCAATTCCAGGCGGCTGCTGGCTGATATTTTTAGGCTGGGGGGCTCCCCATAACGTGGAGTTCCCCATCCTGAGAATACCAGCCTTTAGTCGTGTGGCTTTACCTTGGCTGGTATCAAAATTGGGGGGGACCGCACATCATTTTTTTTTTAATTATTTATTTATTTATTTTACTGCACGATACAGACCCGCCGACCGGTGGCTGTGATTGGTTGCAGTGAGACAGCTGTCACTCAGCATGGAGGCGCGTCTGAATGCAACCAATCATAGGCAAAGCAGTGAATACGAGATGGAATAAGGAGCGGACAGCATTTTCAGAAGCTGGAGAAGCCGCCGGAGCTTTGTGACAGCCGTGCAGTGCCGCGCCGGTGATCAGTGAGTATGAAAGAGTGAGGGATAAACCGAACAACCAATAGAGAGAGAACGACCGACAGAGAGAGAGGGAGAGAACGACCGACAGAGAGAGAGAGAGACCAACCGACAGACAGAGAGAGACCGACACCGACAGACAGAGAGAGACCGACATCGACAAAAAGAGAGATACCGACAGAGAGAGAGACTGAAAGACCTGCGTTTTGTTTGTCAAAAAAGCATGCAGAACGCAACAAAAATGCAGCGCAAACGCACAGCTAAACATTTTGGTAACGTTTTGACACACTTCATTCATTTCAATGGGTGGAAAACGCACAAGAGAAGTGACATACTGCTTTTTTAAATGCATTGATTTTGTCAAATATTTGGCACCCAAAACGCTGCGTTTAAAAAAGCAAAGTGCATGGAATTTGCTGACTTTTCATAGGCTTTGCTGGGGAAGCACAAAGCATGTATTTTGACAATGACACGCTGCAGTTTTAAACGCAGCCAAAACGCAGGAAAAAATGCAACGTGCACACACAGCCTTACTCTCTCAGTACCTAGTATATATATAACTTCCGGGTTTACATCACTGAGGATAATAATCTCAGCGATACATATCTCCCCTTTTGTACTTTACCAGTGATCACCATACAATGTGTATTTTTTATGGAAGGAAAACATATATTTATAGACTATAGCTGGGTCACAGGTAACCAAGCATTCAAACAACAACCTGCTTTAGTTGCGTCCCTAAGATTTGAAGAAGTCTTCACAAGGACAGCCATGTTCTTGGTAGTTATTCTTTTGTCATCTTCAGACATGCAGTCTCCTACTTAAATTTCTATATTTAAGTCTGAGACATTATTATGATCTACTTTCATAATAAAAGCTATTTCTCCTATAAAGCTTGTTTCGTCAGATATTCCTGGGACTTCGCGTGGCAATGGGGGCACCACCTTTAAAAGGCAATGTTTGTGTGTATAAACTGCATTAGTATTATTGCACAGCAATCAACATTTTTATCCAGATGGCCTATGAGTATGAGCTGCTCACACTTTCGATATTTTATACAGCACACAGTGCCTCAGCCTCGCTCTCTCGTGTTTAGAACTGTTGGAGTTCTGTCTAAGAAGCAATTCCTTCCTCTTCAATGGTGTGTTTTACCACCAACTCAGGGGCACAGCTATGGGGTGCTCCTGTGCCGTCTTGTATTCTAACCTGCTCCTGTGCAGGTGGGAGGAGACCTACATTTTTTGTTATGAATCTATTGACAGCACAATGTGATTTTTTTTTTCTGGTCACGTTACATTGACGATGTCTTTGTTATTCGGAGGGGACACCCTATGAGCTTTTCTAATTTTGTCTCAGGTCAGAACGATAACGTCCTAAGCCTGACCTTCACCTCAGAGTGTCACCCATTTGAACTCCAGTTTCTTGATGTTCTGTGTTATGATTGAGTGACCGAGGAGGATCAGAAAAAGGACAAAAACACGGAAACCCAAAAAATAAACCAGAGTGGCTGGAACCTTAATGGACTGCAGACCTAATACTGACACACAATTAGAAGTAGCCGTGGGACGTGCCTACGATGACCTAGTCGCCTCGACACAGCCGGAGAATTAAATATTTTTACATAGAGAAACATTAGAAAAGCTAATCTGCCTCGGAGTTGTCTCCAAAGATATAGATAGCCCCCCACATGTAAAGACTACGGTGATATAAGAAAACACAATACGTAGCTAGAGAACAGATTCAGCAAAGATGAGGCCCAAACTAGCTGCATAGGAAAGGATAGGAAAGTGCACTGACTGCAGCTGTAAAAACCCTAGCAAATACCAGCACGCCTCATATGGAAAAATACTGAGCCTACACAGGCTCTCCCCCACTATATCAGTACTCTGGTGTTACTGGGATCCAAGAAAAACACTGATATAGAGGAGGAATTGAATTTTGTACCAAGCATGGCAAAACACAATACATAGCAGAACAGGGAGCAATGGACACAGACATTCCCAGCAGGGAATGATCCAACTCCATCAAGAACTCCCCACAGGCAAAATAACAAGAAAGTGGAAACTATAAGCAGAGGTACAAAGACCAACTTATCTGAGAGGAGTTCTGGTAGACACAGAGAAAAGGGCTGGTTTCAGAATATCCTTAGCACACAGGAGATACATTGAGCACCAGCAAGGAACAAGAGAACACTGCTCCGTTATTTAGGCCCAGTCAGAACACCCTGATTGCCAATCCACCCCAGCTGTTTGGTTTCTATTCTGCAAGCCAACTTCACTGCCAGCACTGACCACAAGAGGGAGCCCCAAACTGGAATCTAATTCAAATGTATTCACAACAGTTCTGGTAACCAAAACAGTCACAGGAACACTAACAACAAAAACATACAGAAAACCTACATCGATTAATGCCTTACTAAGGTGGGAGAACAATCATGCTGTACCACTAAGAAAGGGAATCCCCAAGGGACAGAACCCGAGGATCCATCAAATTTGTTCCCTCGATAAAGATTTCAAACACCAAGCCTCTGACTTGCGTCAACGCTTCAAAGAAAGAGGGTATCCGGACAGGATCCTCAGGACTGACCATGAGGGAGCCAGAGTCAGAAATAGACACCAGTTACTTTTTCTGAGCCCCTCCAAAAACAAAGGAAGATGCTGTTTGGTATATCACAACATTTGACAGCTGTTACCCACAGGTATGCAAAATCTTGCAGAAGCACTGGCCCATACTACAGATGGATGGGGACATTGGATATCTGGTGGGTCAGTATCACTCATGTACTTTTAAAAGAGATACATTACTGACAGACAGACTAGTTTACAGCCATTTTGTCCCACCCAAACCACCCCTGTGGCTATCATCCAATATTAAAGGCTGCTTTAAGTGCAAGGGTTGTGTAACATGTCCAGTCCTAAAAATAGGAATAACCTTCACCATCACAGCAACAGGAAAAGAATATCAGATTCATACCTTTATCAATTGTCAAACAAAAGGAGTCATCTACAAAGCCACATGTTCTTGTGGCTTAAAAGATGTAGGCAAGACGAAGTGGAAGCTTAGAAGAAGAATGGGAGAACATCTCACAGACATCATCAATAAGAAGGACACGGCTCTAGCTAGACATATAAACATAGTACATGGAGGGGATAGCTCCAGATTGATCTTTATGGGCATTGACCATGTAAAAATGCTACTTAGAGGTGGTAACTGTAATCATTCCTTACTACAGCGAGAATCCAGAAGGACATATCTTCTTAGAACACAGACACCTCATGTTTAAACCAACTCTTGACTCTTCACTGTTTTCTTCTTTAGCAGAGGGTCAGCAGGACTTTTAGTGTGAGCTGTTGAGGAGTGGGGACGCAATTTCCTTTATGTAGGGTTCCAACTCCTGTGGTATGGTAGGGAAAGTTAGGGTGAGGATTAACTCTTCCCCTCCCCCGCCTTTTCTCTTTGGTCCGCTTTTTTTCTCCCACCTCCCCCTTCCCCCTATTAGCTCTCCTTTGTAATCATCTACTGTTTGATAGTCACACCAAATTGTTATGAACATTTATGCAAAACATACCTACTGTGAGACTGTGACCGGGGTTATCTATGACGGCCGGTATGTCTCGCCCCGGTTGTGCTCACTCCATGATAGAAAGTAACTCCACTCCAGGGTTAATGCTGTTTCCCTACAGGCTTAAGGAAGGGTTAAAAGGAAACAGGAACGAGGGCAGGTGTGCCGGGTGTGAGGGAGTGATCACAACTCCCTGAGTTCTCTGCCGGAAAGGCACATGTGTACTATTGTGGACTTTTCTTTGGATAATAAACCGTGTGCTGTGAACCTTGGTGCCTGGATCCCGTGTCTTCTGCTGCGCAGCCGACCATGCTACCTCACATATGGTGGAGAATCGGCGAGCATGCCAGCCCGGTGAGGTGTAGCTTCCATTTCTGGTGACCCGGTAGCACATGTCCTGGATTCAAGCGGCTATACTACAGCCCAAACCCGGCAACCCCATGGAGGACATACTAAAGCAGCTGGCTCAGGCTACTGCACAGCAACAACAGATGAATACACACCTGCTCCGAACGTTGGATCATCAGCAGCAATCCTTGAAATTGCAGGAACAGAGGCACCAAGAACAGATGGTCCTCCTGGCCAAGTCGATCCGTGCCGGACCGGCAGCAACAACCCCGGGACCGGGTGACGACGGCAGCGTCCGGAAAGCGGTGAGACAAGCGTTGCAAAAGATGACCCCGGGGGATGATGTGGAAGCGTTCCTGGCGGTGTTTGAGCGGGTGGCCGAGCGGGAAAAACTGCCGACCCCCCAGTGGGCTGAGGTATTGTCGCCCTATCTGACGGGGGAGCCCCAAAAAGCATATCTGGACCTCTGTACCGAGGACGCCTTAGAATATGCAACCCTGAAAGCCGAAATACTTGCTCGGATGGGGGTGAATACCTATGTACGGGCTCAGCGGGTAAGTCAGTGGTTCTATGAGGAAGCCAAACCCGTACGCTCCCAGGCCTATGACTTGTTGCATCTCGTAAAAAAGTGGTTGCAGCCTGACACTCTGAGCCAGGCGCAAATGGTAGAAAGGGTAGTTGTTGACCGTTTTGTACGCACTTTACCCGTCACCATTCAACGGTGGGTTGGACAGGGCGACCCAAGTACCCTGGACCAATTAGTGGGCCTGGTAGAGCGGCATGTGGCTACGCAGGACTTAATACGGGACACTGAGACTTTGCGTACCGCCCGTCGGTCCGGCCCCTCCAAGCCTAGGGCCAAGGACCCACCGCTGACACCGGTGCGGGAGTCCGCTACCGTCCCGTCTGAGGCCGCACCCTCCGTCCCTGAGGTCCGGAAAGCTATGTACCCTAAACGACAACTCGTCAAGGGGGTGTCCTTCCCTATTAGATGTTGGCGGTGCCAGCGGGTGGGACATATGGAAGCCCAGTGTCCACTCACCACGGAGCCCATGGATTGTGGGGTTACCCGGCGGGGTTCAATGTATGCTCAGGTGGTGTGTTCCGCTGACCTGGTCTACCCAGAGACTGAGCCCCACTTGTGCCAAATACAGGTGAATGGATGTCCGGTTACAGGTTTGTTGGATTCCGGAAGCTTAGTGACCCTGGTGCAATCAACCCTAGGGGCTAAAGTAAAGGCCACAGGACGTACCGTGGGGGTGGTTTGCATACATGGGGACCGCCGAGACTATCCCACGGGGATAGTCACCATCACAGCACCTTGCGGTCAGGTGCAACATGAGGTGGGACTTATTAACACTCTTCCCTATGATGTGATCCTAGGAAGGGATCTGCCCTATTTTTGGACTTTATGGAAGGGACCTCCTAAGTCCCCTCAGATATTGGTCAGTCCGGGACCTGAGCCCTACAATCCTGAATCCGGGACGCCTGCCGTAGGGGTTCCCATGATAGGGACAGAATGTGAACCCGATAGGTCGCCCCTAGAGGTATTGGCAGGAGAGGCTGAGACGGTTGAGCCCATCCCGGAGTTGGAAGCATCCCCGGATACGTTTGGGACAGCCCAACTCCAGGACCCTACATTAATACATGCCCGGAGTCGGGTGACAGTAGTTGACGGGGTGGCACAGCTGCCCGGTGCCCAGGTAAGGTACCCCCATTTCGCTCTTAAGCAGGATTTACTCTACCGGGTAGATGAAATTCGGGGCGTAGGGGTAGAGCAGTTGGTGGTGCCCCAACCTTATCGCCGGCGGGTCCTCGACTTGGCTCATAAACATCTGATGAGTGGCCACCTAGGGGTCAAGAAAACGCAGGAGCGAATATTGCAAAGGTTCTATTGGCCTGGGGTCTTTGGGGAGGTAAAACGGTTCTGCGAAACCTGCCCGGAGTGTCAGCTTTCCGCACCCCTGACCCACTTTCGCAGTCCGTTGGTACCGTTACCCATTATAGAAGTCCCTTTTGAATGGATAGGGATGGATCTGGTGGGGCCCCTCGTAAAGTCTGCTCGAGGGCACCAACATATCCTAGTGATCGTTGACTATGCCACCCGGTATCCAGAGGCGATACCTCTCAGACATACTGCGGCGAAGCTTATAGCTCGGGAGTTGTTTGCTGTGTTCTGCCGGGTGGGGTTGCCCAAGGAGATCCTTACGGATCAGGGGACCCCATTCATGTCTAAAGTGACCAAAGAGCTATGCCGGCTACTCCAGATCAAGCAGTTGCGTACGTCTGTGTATCATCCTCAGACGGATGGTTTAGTGGAACGATTCAATAAAACCCTGAAAACCATGCTAAAAAGGGTGATTTCCAAAGACGGGAAAGACTGGGATATGATGCTTCCCTATTTGATGTTTGCCATACGAGAGGTGCCACAGGCATCCACGGGGTTTTCGCCTTTTGAATTATTATACGGGCGACATCCCCGGGGATTGTTGGACCTGGCAAAGGAAACATGGGAGCAAGAGCCCACCCCCCATAAAAGTGTGATTGAACACATTTTAGGAATGCAGAACCGCATAAGCGCGGTCATGCCAATTGTGAATGAGCATTTACAGGAGGCTCAGGCCGCGCAAAGCGGCCGCTACAATAGACAAGCCACCGTGCGGACCTTTCAACCCGGGGATCGGGTGTTGGTATTGATCCCCATGGCGGAGAGTAAATTCCTGGCTCAGTGGCAAGGCCCCTACGAGATAAAGGAAAGAGTCGGGGTGGTCAACTATAAGGTATTGCAGCCCGGTAGGCGGAAACCTGAACAAATATACCATGTCAACCTATTAAAACCTTGGCAGGAACGGGAAAGCCTGATGGTTGATTTTCCCCCGTCTCCCTCCTCTTCGGGTCGTTCAAACACGGCTCCAGCAACCTCCGGAGAGGACGATCCGGAAGTAAGGATTGGAGAGGCCCTCACCAAGCAACAGAGGCGAGAGGCCAGACGGCTGGTTCAGCAGAACCCCGATGTCTTCTCCGAGTTGCCGGGTAGGACCAGTCTGATACGACATGACATTGTCACCGAGCCTCACCTGAAGGTACGCCTGAAGTCATACCGGGTGCCGGAGGCTCGAAGACAAGCCATATCAGAGGAAGTGAAGACAATGCTACGCCTGGGGGTCATCGAAAAATCCCGGAGTGAATGGGCTAGTCCTATTGTCCTAATACCAAAACCCGATGGCTCCTTAAGGTTCTGCAATGACTTTAGGAGATTGAACGAAATATCCAAGTTCGATCTCTACCCCATGCCCCGGGTGGATGAGCTGATTGACAGGCTGGGACAGGCGCGATATTTCACCACGCTCGACCTGACCAAGGGGTACTGGCAGGTGCCCCTGACGGAGTCTGCCAAGGAGAAAACCGCTTTTGTTACGCCGGAGGGTCTCTTCCACTATGTTGTCTTGCCTTTTGGGTTACATGGCGCTCCGGCCACGTTCCAGAGGTTGATGGACTTGGTGCTGGAACCCCACCAGGCGTATGCATCAGCGTACCTTGACGACATCATTATTTACAGCTCCGAGTGGCAGACCCACTTGGAACAGGTACAAGCGGTGGTAGACGCGCTTCGAACAGCCGGATTGACAGCCAATCCCAAGAAATGTGCATTGGGACTCACGGAAGCCCGCTACTTGGGCTACGTAATAGGCCAAGGAGTGATTAAGCCCCAAATTAACAAGGTTGAGGCGATCCAGAAGTGGCCTAGACCCCTGACCACGAAGCAGGTTAGGGCCTTCCTGGGTATCGTGGGGTACTACAGGAGGTTTGTAAAAGATTTTGCGGGACTATCAGCCCCCTTGACGGACCTTCTCAAAGGCAAGAAGTCCGTCATGGTGCGCTGGACTCCGCAGGCCGAGGACTCCTTCCGGGCCCTGAAGGGGGTCCTGTGCGGACAGCCCGTTCTTGTAAACCCTGATTTCCGGAAGGAGTTCATAGTACAGACTGACGCCTCGGAGGTCGGCCTGGGGGCAGTGCTGTCTCAGGTGGTTCAGGGGGAGGAACACCCCGTCACCTTCTTAAGTAGGAAGCTCACCCCTCCTGAGCGGAATTATAGCGTAGTGGAGAAGGAGTGCCTGGCGATTAAGTGGGCCTTGGAGTCCCTCCGCTATTACCTGCTGGGACGTCAGTTTCGCTTGGTGACGGATCACTCTCCACTGGTCTGGATGAGGTCCGCCAAGGAACGGAATGCCCGGGTTACCCGGTGGTTCCTTTCTCTGCAGAACTTCCGGTTTACGGTTGAACACCGGGCCGGTAGGTTGCAGGGCAACGCCGATGCCTTGTCCCGCGGCCCGTGTTTGATGGCAGGAGTTCAACCCCGCTCGCTTGAACTGAGGGGGGGGGGTATGTGAGACTGTGACCGGGGTTATCTATGACGGCTGGTATGTCTCGCCCCGGTTGTGCTCACTCCATGATAGAAAGTAACTCCACTCCAGGGTTAATGCTGTTTCCCTACAGGCTTAAGGAAGGGTTAAAAGGAAACAGGAACGAGGGCAGGTGTGCCGGGTGTGAGGGAGTGATCACAACTCCCTGAGTTCTCTGCCGGAAAGGCACATGTGTACTATTGTGGACTTTTCTTTGGATAATAAACCGTGTGCTGTGAACCTTGGTGCCTGGATCCCGTGTCTTCTGCTGCGCAGCCGACCACGCTACCTCACACTACCTACAAAATAATTGTGCCACTGTAAAGGATGCCTTGTTGTTAACAAATTAGCGAATAGATTTATTCTGATTTATTAGGGATTCTTATGGGGTTCTGTCACTCCCCATGTATTCACATAGCAATCAAACATAGAAATGTTGCTAATAGAAAGTAGGATTATAGTTCTCCTATTGAGGATATGGATGAGTCCTGGGTACTACAACTGTGGCGCTCCTAAGTTGCACTACAAATCAGATGCGCTGTGAAGTAGATGTGCTCCTTGCCTGTATGCATGATGACAGTATTGAAAATGATGTCTTCACACTAGGAAATGGTCTGCTCTGTGCGTTCCACTTCATGTTCTCCACCACCGGAACAGCTGACTGGGAGGTGACGTGCGCGGTCCAGGTGGTGCACCTCACACTTCCTGCGGCTGGTACAGCTGATCAGGAAATGACGGGTGCTGTCCAAATGACCCGCACGCCAACCTGTCACCAATCAGATTGGTGTATAGAATAGGTGGTGACTCAGATTGGGCACAGTATACATGATGTGTGAGTTAGTGCCGCCCTCCACCTCCGACCACTCCCTGTACCTGCACCTTTTTAAAGGTGCTGGTGGTAAAATTTTCTCAAGTATCCCTGGGCACATAACGCTTGATGCAAGTAATGTCCCAATAAGCTAAAACCTCTGCTCCCATGATGAGTAATTGACAAAACGCATTGTGAGCAGTTTGGGTGCTTCTTCCTTTGGATGGTCCGCTAATAGTCAGTGCTGGAGAGGAAAAGCGCGGTTAACGCCGGGCTGCCGCTGAATGAAGAGATTGTTGATTATTAATAATCTTCTTTATGCCATAGGTCAGATCTACGCGTTTCAGGGCTCAAGACCCCTTCTTCAGGACCAAATGGAGGAATCAACAATACCTGGTACATGGTTCATGGGTATTGTTGATTCCTCCATTTGGTCCTGAAGAACGGGTCTTGAGCCCTGAAACGCGTAGACCTGACCTATGGAATAAAGAAAATTATTAATAATCAAAAATCTCTTCATTCAGCTGCAGCGCGGCATTATCCCCGCCTTTCCTCTCCAGCACTGACTATTAACCCTTGTGGGGCTGCGGCAGCCACCATTTCAATACAAGCCTTTTTAGGGATTGTGACTGTCGCAACCCCATTAGGTGAGTATAATACTGTACATATTGCAAATAATCTTTATTTGGTAAGACCCTATTTGCGCTCCTTTTTTCTCAGCTTTATTTGGATAGTCCTCTAGGAGGGCACTGTGTGGCTTGTTTCAAAAATAGCCCCGCCTCATTTTTCAGGACACAGAGACTTACTGTGGACACCTTCAGGATATTCATGTACCAGTTGAGATCGTTCCGTATTAGAGGCACTCGTATATACTAGAGTTCTTCTACCCTACCCTGCATGATCACGTAATAGGATATACACGATCTATGGTGGCGAGAATCTAATCATCTCACCTGACGGCTCTGTATGAGCAATTCTTTGTTTTCTATATGTTGTGTGTGTTTTTTAATGTTGCTTTTTAACCAATTTAAGTAAAAGCTAAGTTATATTTATTTATTACCCTTGCAGTGAGACTATATTTTGTTGGTATCATATACTCATTGAGTCAAAATTTGATTTATACATGTGCAGTCTCCTAACTTAAATTTCTATATTTGAGCCTGATACATTATTATTATGAACTGCTTTCATTATAAACGCCATTTCTCCTATAAATCTTATATCGTCAGACATTGCTGAGACTTCGCGGGGCGATGTGGGGGCACCACCTTTAAAAGGCAACGTCTGTGTGTATAAACCGCATTAGCATTATTGCACAGCAATCATCTTTTTATCGCGATGCGCTCTGTGTATGAGCCGCTCACATTTTCCATATTTTATACAGCGCCGGGCCTCGCTCTCTCGTGTTTAGAGAGCCTTTATTAACTGTAGGAGGCTCACTCTTCAGGGAAACATGTCAGATGAAGATTTATAGTGCGCTGGTAACAAAGCTGCATTTTCAGCATTAAGGAGTCGACGTTATTAGTTTTTTTTTTATTTTTATCACTGGGGGAGTCGCTGCTGACATTTCTTTTCAAATTTAATTTTAATATTAGAAAAGGTGAGAAAAGACAGCAGACGATCGCCGATTCTCAGCTCATTAACTGTTTCCAATGGTTTCATGTAGGTAGAGTGGTATACGGGGAAGCCATAGCTGCTGGCCTTGGTACCGATGGCACCAACTATTGGCACAACGATTGGGTTCATGCTGCCGGACATGTGATGGGACCCCCACTTCGTCCTGATCCGACGACCCCAAAATATTTAATGCAATTACTTGCAAAGTAAGTACACCTACAGCATCTAACATTTCTCATTGTCAATGTAATCAGAAAAAATCACGTCTCTTTAAAGGGGTAATACGGTTTTATCAGATGAAGAATATTTAAATGTATATATACATGTTATATTCCAAAATCATCTTAGTATCTATTTTCAAGGAAAGGTTCTTAAGAGCTCAGTTGGAGCATTCACACTGCTAGCAGGAGATATGAGTAGGACCTAATGGCATTGCCGACTCTAGGGGTATGTTGTCCCTTGAGTCTCAGTTGACCAGTCTTTGCTTTTGATTTTATTCTTTAGTAGCTGTAGTACCCGGTGTAACTAAGTTTCTCTTGCTCGCTGTCTTTTTCCCACTCTCCCTCTCTCTCACTCTTCCTCTCGCTCACGCACTCTCCCACTTTCCTGCTTTCTCACTCTTTCACTCTCCCTGTCTCTCCCACTCTCCCTCTCTCCCACTCCCCCTCTCTCCCACTCTCCCTCACTCCCACTCTCCCTCACTCCCACTCTCCCTCTCTCCCTCATTCCCACTCTCCCTCATTCCCACTCTCCCTCATTCCCACTCTCCCTCACTCCCACTCTCCCTCACTCCCACTCTCCCTCACTCCCACTCTCCCTCACTCCCACTCTCCCTCACTCCCACTCTCCCTCACTCCCACTCACCCTCATTCCCACTCTCCCTCATTCCCACTCTCCATCTCTCCCTCTCTCCCACTCTCCCTCACTCCCACTCTCCCTCTCTCCCACTCTCCCTCATTCCCACTCTCCATCTCTCCCTCTCTCCCACTCTCCCTCACTCCCACTCTCCCTCTCTCCCACTCTCCCTCATTCCCACTCTCCCATTCTCCCATTCTCCCACTCTCCCTCATTCCCACTCTCCCATTCTCCCATTCTCCCACTCTCCCTCACTCCCACTCTCCCTCTCTCCCACGCTCCCTCACTCCCACTCTCCCTCACTCCCACTCTCCCTCACTCCCACTCTCCCTCACTCCCACTCTCCCTCTCTCCCTCATTCCCACTCTCCCTCACTCCCACTCTCCCTCACTCCCACTCTCCCTCATTCCCACTCTCCATCTCTCCCTCTCTCCCACTCTCCCTCACTCCCACTCTCCCTCTCTCCCACTCTCCCTCATTCCCACTCTCCCATTCTCCCATTTTCCCACTCTCCCTCATTCCCACTCTCCCTCACTCCCACTCTCCCTCTCTCCCACCCTCCCTTTCTCCCACTCTCCCACTCTTCCACACTGCCACTCTTCCTTTTTCCCACTCTCCCTCTCACCACCAAAATCATATTAACTGACACATAAGCTGTCATTATAATAAGAAATTCCTTTGTTGCCTATAGCAAACAATCAGAGCTCCTATTAATGACTTGAAGCAAAATAGAAGCAGAGCTGTGATTGGTTGCTATAGGCCACCTGATAAATATCCAGGCTAACTGTCAACACAGCCAATATATTACGTCACACATCAAAACAGTAAGTAAGCTGGATTTTTAGCGAATAACTAAAGCACGGGGCTAAAATTTCCCCTCGAAACATAGTCTATGACGTTCTCTGAGTCAAATGGGGCAATTGTAAAAATGTTGTGATTGTAAATGAGATCAACACTGCTGATTCCTTTAGCGGACACACACACACACACACACACACACACACACACACACACACACACACACACACACACACACACACACACAGAGTACATACACTCAGCTTTATACTGTATATTTTATTTTTCAATCTATACTGTTTCCCAGTTTGGGGTCCTTAAGGAGAAGTGAACAAAAAGCAGTGATTCTGCCATTTCTAATTTTTGTTGTTTTTTTTTCATTTTGACGGTCATTTGAATATTATAATATTGTATTTGTTTGGACAGTCGTGTAGGCAACAATACCATATACGTTCTTTTTTATTATTATTTTACTTTTACTTTGAGAACAGTGGATCGATAAGAACTTTGACACTTTCTTTTACTTTTTTTTTTTTCAAAGGTATTTTTATTGAGGGATTTTAAACAATAACTGGGAAAGAGGGGGGGGGGGGGGTCTGGGAACATGCGAAAATAAAAAGGGAAAAATATCCAACAACAGTATTAATAACCTTTTTAAGGGTCTAAATATAACAATTCACATGTCATCAACTACCTAAAAGGAAAAAGGGGAGGTCTAGAAAGCAAGGGACAAAAGATAAGAAAAGGAAGGGGTGAAGGGGGGAAGGAAAACGGGAAGAAGGGGGGAACTTGGAGAGCAGGGGTAGGGATCAGAATAAAAGAAGATCTGAGTCCAAAAAGTCAATAAAACCAAAAACCTTTTCTTTTTAACACTAGAAGTCCCAGAGAGGGGTCATTTTACCATTCTACCTTTGGAACCCAGAGACTGGTCGAATGACCTGAAGGATTTTAGCTAATATCCTATAATCACCATCTTTTGTTCTGTAATTAAGGCCATTACTGTCACACCACAGGAGGTTGTTGTTTTCCATTGAGTTTAGCCATTTAGTTTCTAGGTAGTTCTATTCAGTTTATTGTATGTCATTTGACCCTCTTTCAGGACTTCAGGGGGGAGCTCGAAATTTATTTAAATATATTTGCCCTCATACAGCTTCATTATGGATCATGGAAAATGGCGCAAACCAATAAATGCACAGTAACAAAACAAGTAAAACTGTAATCAGACCGACCTGGCAAATAATATTGCTAGCTCATATTTACTGCACAATGATGACTGTAAAAATTAAATCTGAAAAACCATGGAGGATGTGTTTCTTTTCATTTTTGTTTTCTTTTTACAACTTCATACTACATACTGAGGTTTTTCATTATATTATATTATTATGTGAATGGTGTCACTAAAAACTTTCTAATTGCAGTGATGACCTGAGTGTGTCCGGCACCGATAACTGCACATTTGACACCTGTCAGAAGGCGCTCGGCAAAGACGACTTCACTAAGATCCCCAATGGGGTGAACGGGGTGGAGGACAGGATGTCTGTGATCTGGGAGAAAGGAGTGGTAAGAAACAAAAAAAACACCCATTATTTGATTTTTTAGTTGTTATCTACTTAAAATCAGCTGTGTTTTTCTGATTTGATAAATGATGCATCTACCACTAGGGGGAGCTAAGTACATCAAAATTATAGTGTCAATGAGCTCCCCCTTGTGGCGGCTGCATGTAGCCAATTTTTTAGTAATACAAAAGGAAGCAAATTAACTTCAGGTTCCCTTTTACCATGGTGACCTTAGCAGTCAACCATATCTTTAGGGAAATATTTAATTGATAGTTAGTGTCGCATACATATCCCTTGGTGGTACAAGTGTTTAAAGTGTTTAGTGCCAGTAATTTAATGCAGTGCTGCTCACAAAATTCATTCTCAATTAGCCGGGTGCCAAGTAGAACTTTCACAGGCAAGCGCTGGTAACTTGTAATGTCACATAGATGTATATAATAAATACTATTAAGGGAGTCTCCTATAAAATACATATGCATATATATATATATATATCGGTATATCGCGAGTGAAATAAGTATTGCACATGTCACCAACATGTCACCAATTTTCTATTATATTTCTAAAGGTACTATTGACATGAATTTCTCACCAGTAACAACCCATACAATCCACACAGGTAAAGAAATCAAACCATAGATGTCAATAACTTTAGTGATGTGTAATAATGAGAAATAAGAAATAACGTTTGGAACTCCATTCTATGTCTGTCTATATCTCCCCATAATAATGAGAAATGACACAGGGAAAAAGTACTTAATACACTTACTAAAATGTATTTAATACTTTGTAAAAAAGCCTTTAATGGTGATGAAGTTTCAAGACGCCTTCTGTACAGAGAAACAAATCACTTGCATTGCTCAGGTGTGATTTTGGCCCATTCTTCCACACAAACACTCTTCAATTCCTGAGGGTCCCATGTGCTCCATATATGAACTCTTTAGCTTTAGTTCCGTCCATAAATTCTCCATTGGATTCAGCTCCGGTGATCGGCTGGACCATTCTAGTAGCTTTATTTTCTTTCTCTGAAACCAAGTGAGTTTCATAGCTGTGTGTTTGGGATCATTGTCTTGCTGAATTGTCCATTCTCGTTTCATCCTCATCATGCTGGTAGATGGCATCAGATTTTTACCAAATGTCTCAGTACATTTGTCCATTCATCTTTCATTCAATCATACAAAGTTTGCCAGCACCATATGCTTAATAACACCCTCATACTATGATGTTTCCACCTCCAAACTACACTGTTAGTGTTTTGGGGGCAATTTGCCTATTGGCCTCCAAACATGGTGTGTATTATGGCCTCTAAATACTTCAATTTTGGTCTCTGACCAGACTATATTCTCCCAGTATTTCACTGGCTTCTCTAAATGTTGTTGAGCAAACTTTAAACGCTATTGAACCTGCTGTTTCTTCAGCATTGGAACCTTGTGTGGTGAGCGTTCATACAGGCCATGGAGGGGGGTGCATTACTTATTGTTTTCTTTGAAACCATTGTACCTCCACAATTGGTCTTTGGTTCTTGGACAACTATTCTGATTATTCTTTTCACTCCTCTATCATGTGGGAAGCACCTGGTCATGGATGGTTTATAAATTATGTTCTTTCCACGTCTGTATTATGGCCCTAACAGTGCTCGCTAGAACCTTCAGTAGTTTAGAAATTCTTCTGTACCCAATGCCATCAGTATGTTTTCCAACAATAAGGTTGCAAAGCTCTCGAGACAGCTCACTGGTTTTACCCATTGTGAGATGTTTCTTGTGCGGCACCTTGGTAATGAGACATCTTTTTAGATGCCATCAGTTGAACCAGTTGATATTATTTTTCACTAAGTGGAAGAATTTCTTTCAAATTACTGATAGATTTCAGCTGCTGTCATGGCGTTCTATGAATTTTTGCACCTTTCTTTCTTCATGTGTTCAAACTTTTTTCCTTGTATCATTTCTGATTATTACACGTAACTTAATTTATGGACATCTATGGCTTGGTTTCTTCACCTGTGTGGATTGGATAGGTTGCTACTGACATCTGGTGAGCAATTCATCTTTATAAATATATTTACTTAGAAAATTGGTGACATGTTACTGTTCAATACTTATTTCACCCACTGTATATATATTTTCTGTTCTGGAATTTAACAATAGTATGTTTATAAACTAGCCATCCTATCACTATATCAGTTCTCCAGAATTATGGGCCCTTTAACGTAGTGCAGTACCTAGTCTTATCCTGTAGATGTCACTCTTGCTATTGAGGTCTATAGAGAGCAGCGGCTAGCGGCTCCTCATTTATACAATATGGAATGGACTACCAAGAGAAAAATATTTTCTGTATTGACAAAAAGTTGTAATAATCAATAAGTATTGGCAGAGATGCAGCTTACAGGTCTGTGGCCCCAGTGCAAAAGTTAGAAAAGGGCAACGCCTACCATGTGCCATTTTATGACATCAGTGTCTTATATGGCACAGGGGTCTTTGGACCACCAGGGCCAGGATGAGACCATATATATTTGTGAGATTGTAACGATATTACAATCTCGGAGTTTTCAACTTTTTCTTGTGTTCTCCAGCACAGCGGGGATATGGATGAGAACAGATTTGTTGCTGTCACAAGCTCCAATGCAGCGAGGATTTTTAACATATATCCAAGGAAGGGGAAAATAGCGAAAGGCTCCGATGCAGATGTCGTTATCTGGGATCCACAAGCTACGAGGTACTATAGGGATTAAAAATATGTTTTGCTGTAATGCAATATAAGATATGTTATATCATTACTGTATGAGCCAACACCCGATGACAGAAAGGTGTCAGGAATACACAGCAGAGACCAAAAGTCATCTGTCTCCAGATTTTACAATACAAATACATTTTGTAGACCTGAAGAGGCTGGTGTACTTAATATGCAAACCTATGTAAAAAATGACTGTGCAGAGCTTCACTGCCGAATATTGAAATTAGCATTTTATGGCTATAACTTATTTTTTATTTAAGGATTATACATCCATACTGACAAGGATTTTCATAGTAAGTACACCGGCCTTATTAGGTCTAATAAATCTTTTTCAAAATCTATGCAGTTTGTATTTTGAAATCTGGTGACAAATCAATATGAACATCTTAAAGTAACAGGTTTCTCCTCTGAGGTAAGTGAAGCCTGCATCCTAGCAGTGTGAAGATCAGCCTGCCCGGTCAGCCAAGGGTTCGGTGCTCCGTCACAGTATTCAGCTGTATCTGTATCATGAGAACATGGCTATAGAGCACTGATATATAGAGCACTATATTTCAACCCTGACCATGGGTGCAGCTGGTGTAGTGGGATTGACTCCTCAGGTCTATGTCCTGCTGCTCCATCCTGTGCAGAGCTCACAGCAGGGACAGATAGCAGTATCTTAGGCCTTCTATATTTTATTCTATATTTTATGTACAAATTCCATCTATGTGTTTTAGAACATGTACCCAGTATAGTCTATGGTGCTGTTCCAGCTTAATTCTTGTGTGTCTGCACACTGCGACCTCAGATGTAGCAGAGCAGGGATCACCGTGGGGCATCGTGTGGATTACGTCGGAGTTGCAGAGGTGTTTCGCGTAATACATTGGAGAATGGGTGTTTTTTTTGTTTTTTAAATAAATTATTTTTCTCTCTTTTCTGTTTTTTCTTTTTACTTACACGATTAGTAATGGGGGTCTTATAGACCCCTCCCCATTACTAACCTCAGGCTTGATGACAGCTGTGATTTTTTTGACAACTCACAGCTGTCATTAACCCTTTATATTTCCACAATTGCTACTGCACCAGAGCAATTGGGATGAGCCAGGTAAGCGCCAGGATTGGTGCATCTAATGGATGTGCGAGTTCTGGGGCGGCTGGAGACTACTATTTTTATGCTAGGGAAGGCCCAATAACCATGGGCCTCCACAGCCTTAGAATAGCAGCTGTCTTCTTTATCTTGGCTAGGTATCAAAATTGGGGGGACCCCACACCATTTTTTTAAATTATTTAAATAATTTAAAAAAAGCTGCATGGGGACCCTCGTATTTTGATTCACAGCCAATAAAAACACACAGATTGTGGCTGCAGCCTGTAGCCGTCTGCTTTTTTTGCACCAGGCATCAAAATACAGGGAACCCCACTCCATTTTTTCCAAATATTTATTTATTTTTACACTCCACTTTGGGGATCCATACAGCTAGTGTAAGGGTAACCAATCACAGATGCCTGCACAGAGGGTGGGGACGCAGTCTGACTAGAACCAATCACAGACACTGTCATAGAGGGTGGACAGAGGAAGCAGTACATATTCATGAGAAAGCAGTGTGTCAGACAGGCGGAGACCGGTGTCTAGGCATAGGAGTCAAACATTTACACACAGAGGTGCAGGAGAAAGGCGGAAAGCACCAACCTATTCTGGGAGAAGCTGCAGCCGGCTGCGGGCCCCGTTCTTCACTCCCTTTGGTTTACCGGAGACTCCGGTGTCTTGTGTCATAGTGAGTACAACAGTGCCTTCGGGCCGCGCAACGCACCGCAACACTTCACCCTGCACCCCGGCCCTCACCAACCAGGCCCCGGGACTAACACCCCCCTACCCACGGAGGGGTCAACACCTAGCTGTGCCATTACACTGCTCCCGGGAGCCCCCATACCTTCACCGCAGCGGTGGTGTCTACAATCACCACAACCCGTGGGTGGCGTCACGAAGTTACATCCCAAATCAAACTACCGCGACCCCGGTCATGGAACTCCTCACCCAAGTCCCCGCATGTAGCGCCAACTCCCTTGCAGAGCGACGTGACCCCCAGGTCCGTGAGAGGCTCGAGCCACCACCCGCAGTACGAGCACGGATCCGAGTGGCTCGGCGGTCACAGCCGAGCCCGCGGGGCGATACATTCACAGCGGTTGGTATGCAAAGGTATGCTTCCTTATGTGAGCTGTGTCCTGTAGTAACGTTCTTCTTCATATGAGTCCTTATCTCATGAAGCATTTGTCGATATATGTCATATGAGTAATGTCCTGCATGACAGATGACCAACTCGAGAAGCATCCAGAGCAAAGTGACTTTAACTTCCATTTTGGTATCACAGTAGTGCAGTGAGTAGAAATGGTCTGATTTCTTTGTCTGATTCCCATTCCAGCAGCTCGTAGGTGTTATTGGTATCATTTGCACAGGAATCCTGAGGAAACTTGAAGGTGACGGTCAGCTTCCACTGCTAGCACAGCAGCACAGAATTCAAGCCTTTGTACAGATTATGCAGGTTTTGAGGCAAGCTTCACCCTACCCAGGACAAAACTGCAATATACCTTGTTGCTGTTGTGCCGCCCCCGTGCCAGCAGCCGACGCTGCTCGGATCCGGCCCTTCAGGGGTGGTGGCTCAAGGGTCTCAGGACCCGGGGGTCTCGCGGACACGCCGAATAAATGGGGGAAGGACATAGATGTACGGGCTAGGCCTTAATAAGTTCGTGACACCACCCACGGTGTGTGGTGAGGTGGGACACCACCGCTGCTGTTACAGGGCGCCCGGGGGAGATGTTGTGCAGCAAGTTGTTAACCCCTCCGTGGGTAGGGATGGGGGCCCCGGGACCCGGTGGCTCGGTACAGGGGATGGCGACCGCAGGGGATGTTGGTGTACTTACTGTTAGTAAAACACACAAGTCTTTGGTAAACCAAGGTGATGGTGGCCGGTGCCACGGCCGGTCGCGTTCGGGTCCCCCACCCGGCTGGTGGGCTCTATCCTTTTCCTGCAGTGCCTTGTGTAAGGTGGACTTTCTTAGTGTGGAACTCAGGAGTCGACTCCCGCCTGGATGTGGCCTAAGGAGCCGTGCCCGCAGATGCTGGCCCGTGGGATCTATGGGCCCTGGCGGTGACCTCTTATCTCTAATCGGTGGGCTGTTGTCTTCTATGAGGGACTTTGGGTGGGACAGGACCTCTAGTCCTGGCCTCAATCGGTTAATTAACCAGTTCCAGTTGGTTCTGGTCCTGGCTTCAGGGTCCAAGTACCCCTCTTTGTGCTCCGGTTTCCGGGTCAGTTCCCCGTGTCGGTACTGACGGGCTACAACCCCGTCCCGGTCCACCTCGGTTCTGCCGAGCCGTCTTCCCGTCTCCTGCTGACGGAGACCACCGTCTGCCTCCTAGCCAGTGGCACCAGGGCTCCTACCCTGGTACCATTCAACTTGAACTCTCCTGCTGGAGCTACACTTAGCTCCAGCCCACACTCCTCTCCAAGCTGAACTTCAGACTACAACTGACTGTTTTCCCGCCCCGGGTTGTCTAGACCCCTGGGTGGGTGTGTCCCAACTGCCTGGTCACGCCCACTGGTGTGTCTATCTTTCCCTAAGGGGGGGTGACTATGGTTTTGTGGTTGGCTGTGTGTTGCCTAGTGAGGGAAGGTGTTATGCAGGGGCCTAACTGTGACTACCTGGTTTTGCCAGGGCGTCACACTGTCTTCTGAGCTCTTCAGATAGGCTGCTATGGCTTTGACCCCTATAGATGCATCAGATAAAATGTGGACTTCTCTTTTGTTGGCAGTTGAAACAACTTTAAGGAATAACAATGTGTGACTCTGAGGTGTTCTAAGACTTTCAGAGACTTCTTTCATGTCTCCCACCTTTACTGTTCCTGGGACGACAGAGGAGTATCCCAATCTATGTTCTCAGTAGTGAACTGACTCAGCAATATTTTGCATTGAGTATTGATGGATGCTATAAATCCAAGAGGAACATAGATGCTGTTAATGACAGATAAGACTCTTCCTTTTGTGAACAGTTTATCACAGGATTACACTTGGAATGTAAACGTGTATTGTTTAATGTCCCAGAGCAGTCTAAAGCGGGCTTTACACGCTACAACATCACTCAAGTGATCTCGTTGGGGTCACGGAATTTGTGACGCACATCTGGTCGCTTTAGCAATGCCGTTGCGTGTGACACCTATGAGCGATTTTGCATCGTCGCAAAAACGTGCAAAATCGCTCATCGGTGACATGAGGGTCCATTCTCAAATATCGTTACTGCAGCAGTAACGAAGTTGTTCCTCGTTCCTGCGGCAGCACACATCGCTCCGTGTAACACCGCAGGAACGAAGAAGCTCTCCTTACCTGCCTCCTGGCCACAATGCGGAAGGAAGGAGGTGGGCGGGATGTTTGTGTTTGTGACGGGTCCGGGCGATGTTGTGATACACGGGCAGCGATTTGCCCGTGTCGCACAACCGATGGGGGCGGGCACGCACGCTGGCGATATCGGTACCGATATCGCAGTGTGTAAAGTACCCTTAAGGCTGCACTGCATAGGAGGAACATAAGAACCCAGATCGAGACATGGTCCTCAGATGGGAATTCTTTCATTACCTCCTGGATGTTGAAGTCTGAGGTTTGATGCAGACAACAATTCTTGTGTTCTACAGAGCAAACCAATTGCCTCTTCACTTGTTGGCGAAGACTTGAGCGCATTATTTACATAGAAGTGTTTCTCCACAAATTGATGAGCATCAGATCCGTACTATCTCTCACCTTCCTGGGCTGCCCATTTTAGTTCATAGATCGCCACAGCGGTTGAGGGGCTGTTATCGAAGACATGTACTTTCGTCTGGTAATCTATGACTTCGTCATAGACGTCAATGTCCTTGTGCCATAGGAACCTGATTAGTATCTACTGTCTTCCCTCACAATCAAACAATGAAACTTTTGCTGGATGCTAGCCATTACTGCAAAAGTTTCGAATTAAAAGACCTATAAGGCTCTTGTTTAGGTTAGGCCCATGAGGAGTAAATTATTGCAAGAGATGCCTTCAAACTGAGCTCTGGAGTCAAACACTTTTCAGATTTTGTTAGGTTTACAAGAGTGATAGAAACCAAAGGATGGAAGATACCAGCATTCTTGTCCTTCCTACAGTGGTGGTGTAGGTTCTGCATCATTTCTGTCAAAGATATTTTGCATGAAGTCGATGAAATGTTTTTCCATTTCTGGTTTCCTCTTTAAGGTGTGTTTGAAAGTTGAAAATCTTACAGTTACTTGCTGCAAGTTGTTTGGCAACCTTGTGTGCCACCCCCGTGCCAGTAGCCGGTGCTGCTCGGATCCGGACCTGCGGTATGGCTCGAGGGACTCAACCGGACCCGGGGGTCGCGCGGATACTTCGAATAAAAAGGAGACGTAATTGTACGGGATTTGCTGTAAAACTGTCTGTGATGCCACCCACGGTGTGTGGTGAGGTGTAGCACCACCGCTGCTGTTATGGGATGCCCGGGGAAGATGTGATGGTAGCTGGATGTTAACCCCTCCGTGGGAAGGAATGGATGCCCCGGGTCACAGTGTAGTGCAGGGTTGCAAGGATCAGCACACTTACAGTTCGGTTGTCCTGGATGAGGTTGCACTGATGTCTTGAGTCAATAAACACACAGTTCTTTTGGTAAACCAAGGTGATGGTGGCCGTCCTCCGCAGACGGGTGTATCTGGTCCCACACCCGGGCAGGTGATAAATGACTCTTTCCTCTGCACTCTGTATTTGCTGTGATGGACTTCCCGGTCATTTGGTTGGGAGCCGTGCCCGTCAGACGCTGACCCGTGGGATCTACCGGGCCCTGGCGGATGCCCTATCCCTCTCTGTGGGTGGTTGTCTACTTTTCAGGACTTAGGTTGGAACAGGACCTATAATCCTGCCCTCAATTGGTTAATTAGCTTACCTTTTGTGCACGGTTTCCGGGTCGGTTCTCCGGTGTCGGTACCGGCGGGCTACAACCCTGCCCCGGTCCACCTCGGATCTCCGACAGCCAACTTCCCGTCTCCTGCTGCCACTTGTCACCATCTGCCACCTAGCCAGCACGCTGGGGCTCCAACCCCGATGCCTGTCAGCTTGAACTTCAGGCCTTGACTGCCTGAGCTCCACCTTCACTCAACTGCACACCACTGACTTCCAAACTTAACTCCACACTTAACTTAACTAAACTGACTGTTTTCCCACCCCGGGCTCTCCAGACCCCTAGGTGGGCGTTCTCTATCCACCTGGTCCCACCCACTGGTGTGTCTGTCCTTCCCTGAGGGGGTGACTAGGATTTCAGGTCGGCTGGTTTAACCCTGTGTGGGAGAGGTGTTGTGCGGGGGCCTAAAACTGTGTGACTACCTGGTTTTGCCAGGGCGTCACACTTGTTCTTGGAGAACAAAAGGGTGAGAGTGATTCCCAGCCATTGGAATCGTCTTGAGTAAATTCCTTTTTGCATAACCCTTAAGAATTCCTTATCCTCCCTCACAAGCACCAACTTGTCCTCACTCGTAGAACTGAACACAATTGAGCCAAGGCTGTCATGAGAGGGCAGGAATGTGTTCATGCTGTTAAGGGGTTCTTGTCATCACTTACTATCATTCAGTTTCTCCTTCACCCAATAATGATGAGGGCATTGCCGAAACTAAGGCGGGCTTAGCACAATACGACATCGCAGGTGCGATGTCGTTGGGGTCATGTCGAAAGTGACGCACTTCCTGCGTCGCTCTCGACATCGTAGTGTGTAAATCCTAGATGATACGATTAATGAGCGCAAAAGCGTCGTAATCGTATCATCGGTGTAGTGTCGGCGAATTCCATAATTACGCTGACGCGACGGTCCGATGTTGTTCCTAGCTCCTGCGGCAGCACACATCGCTGTGTGTGAAGTCGCAGGAGCGAGGAACATCTCCTACTTGCATCACCGCGGCTCCCGTCGGCTATGCGGAAGGAAGGAGGTGGGCGGGATGTTTACGTCCCGCTCATCTCCGCCCCTCCGCTTCTATTGGCCGCCTGCTGTGTGACGTCGCTATGACGCCGCATGACCCGCCCCCTTAATAAGGAGGCGGTTCGCCGGCCAGAGCGACGTCGCACGGCAGGTGAGTGCATGTGAAGCAGCCGTAGCGATAATATTCACTACGGCAGCTATCACAATGATATCGCAGCTGCGACGGGGGCGGGGACTATCGCGCTCGGCATCGCAGCATTGGCTTGCGATGTCGCAGCGTGCAAAGTACCCCTTAGTACTACGACCATATGGCAAGATATGAGGAAATCTTGTTAGACCTCTTTACCTTATGGACATGGCCTATAATTACCCAGCCCAGATCAAAATATTGGGCAAATGGCGCATCATGTGGACCATTTATTTGCTGACATACCTTGTGCAGCCAAAGAATGTCTCTGGTAAGCAGAATCAGAATAGCTGCTCTCTTCTGAAGGACTGGTATCTTGGTAACTACCGTACATTCCTCAAATGAGGGAGATGAAGAGCAGCCTTTGCTGTTGGGATCTCTTCCCTATTGGATGGTATCTGGTTGCACTTGATGAAAGTAGATAAGGATATCTCCACAGTGTTCTCAAGAGATGTTACTATAAGACCATTGGCTCTTCTCCCGGGGACCTCTGTGACACCGCTGCAGGTGCCTAAGGTATAATGGTAAGCATTCCCTTTAAGTTGAACATATCAAGAGTTCTGACCTTGCAAGTGATCGGTTGCATGGATTGTCCAGTATGACATATACCCTTACGGTTTTATCTTGTTGACCCCTGGGATATATGTTCACCAGACATACAGTTTCTTCACATATGAGTTGTTCAAAAGACCTTCTCTGCAGATGTCTGTGCATGAAGAAGATATTGTAGTACAACTTGATGCTTGATCTGAATCTTTCCCAGCATAGCTTGTGGTGGGAGAAGGTGCAGGTGTTACAGATTTAGGTTGAGATGGGTGGAGTACCTGTACATGGTCCTCACTGTCACAATCCAAACACTTAATTGCAATTTTGTAGTCTTTAGCAGTGTTCAGTAGAAACACAACATGTGTAACATACCCTAATCTTCTTTAGGAGCTCCTTGCGTTGTTTGAGTGGTTTCCTTGTGAAGCCGATGTACGTCTATATGGACTGTTGCTTCTTATGAATAGGACACATACGGTTACGGTTTTCAACCTTTTACCTTTGTTGCTCTTGACCACTGAGGAAGGATTTTCCGGTCGTGATGGTTACTATACCCCTTAAAACTTAACCTAAAAATAATACACCGACTGCATGCGACTTGGTTAAACAAATTGGCCACAGCAGCCTTTATTACCTATTATTAACATACTACCACAAAGGGGGCGCCGTCCAACGGGCGACCCCAAACACACAATAATAGGTAACACATCATAATAAACGGTACATGAAACCCTATGTAGGCCCGGTCCAGAAACCCTTTCCTACACCAATATCCCTGGCCGCAACACTCCGACCCAGAGATGAGGTATTAATCACCCCACGGATTAATACCCCCCAAACTTTGCAGAACCCCGTGCCTGCAATTTCCCGGAACCCAGAGACACCATACCAAGACAGTGCCTCTCGGTCCAGCTACAAATCCCTTCCAACCGCTTCTGGACCAGACCTACCCCCGCCACAGGACAGGACACGTGACACCTTACGTGGCCTGGACCCGCCACACGCCCAAGGCTTGCTCCACACCATCCCGCAAACCCAGGGCCCATAAATCAGAACCAATGTCATTAAGATGAACCCCATCACCTCTCCGAAACTGCCACTTCGCCGATTCCAGGTCCACATGCCTCACCACCACGCCGCCGTTTCTCCGCACGAAACGCGCAACCACCCTGTTCACTTGTGCCCGGGCGCGATTAATCTTCTCAACCGACCGGGCCCCCCTCCACCATAATCTGGCCACAATATCCGACCACACCACTATCAGGCCCGGATACCTTGCCCATAACCGCAGTAGGTCGATCTTAATGTCCCGAATCAGGTCGCGGGATGCCCGCGAACCCAGGTCATTCCCCCCCACGTGCAAAACCAACACGTTCGGGGGTCTGTCCATCCTGCAATAGTATTCAAATTCCGGCACGACCCTGCTCCATTCCATGCCCCGCACTCCAATCCACTTGACCGATGCCAGCGATCTGTCCACACCCAACTGCCGACCATTCGGGCGAGCGTCGGCCCGACGGGCCCCCCAAAAAACGAACGAGTGCCCCAGGATCCAGATCAGACACACTCCTACAATAAAGGAAACAATTTTAACAACAACACCAGCATTCCAGATTGCCACAAAGAACAACAAAACCTAACGGCAGAACAAACAAACTCCCCACCAGAGCCCTCAACGAGATAATAACTGCGGGCGCACATAACCACGAAAACGAGAGGACTCCCATTGACCAATCCGTCTCACCATGTCATCTCCAAGACCCCAACGAGAAGCCTCGGTAGCCGCCCCAATCCTGAACGAATGGGACCCGTAATCCTCTGGGCGCTCACCCGCCCAGCGCAAACAACTCCTCAGCACTGCCACAAACTGATAACGAGACAACCAAGCCCCGTCCTCGCGACGTAGCAGCGGGCCCGGAAGACCGCCCCGCAGACCACAAAACTGACTCACCACCTGCACCGGGCACAAGCCATCCCCTTGCACCGCATACAACACTACCAACCTGCCCCGACCCATCTGGTCCGTCTTGGACCGCCGAAGCCGACACTCCACTCTCTGTCCCACTACCGACACATCCTCGAATAGCAAACCACCCCCACTCACCCTTGACGGGCTCACCAATTCTCCTATCCGAAAAGCCCCGAAAAAAGCCAACACGAAAGCAGTTTTAAACAACACCGTCTCATACGCTGAGACACAAATGCCCTGCAAACCATCCACCAAACGCCGTAACAAGTCCAACGAAATGGGCCGCCTAGTGTCCCGCACCTTCACCCCTTTCCGAAAACCTTTCAATGCTTGCCGTACCCGAAAGTCCCGTGAAACGTCCTGCTCACCCCTAACCTTTAACCAGAAGGCCACGGCCGCCACCCTAAGCGCCACAGCCGACGCTGACCTCCCAGCCCTAAAATCCTCACTCATCAATGCCAAGAGCGCCAGTAAATGATCCACTCGCCCGTTACCAAACATCTCACCCAGCACTGCCTGCCACTCAACCCACACCTTAGCATAACGGCACCAAGTCACCTCGGTCACCGAATTCCTAATCAAACCCGCAATCACTGCCTCACCAGGCTCCACAACTCCTCTGGGCACACCGCTCCGACCTCGTCCGCCCCCGGCAGTAACTCCCGAAACCTGTGGAACTGAAAACGAGATAAAGCGTCAGCCACCCCGTTATCCACCCCCGGCACATGTTTTGCAACCACATGAATATTCCACAGCAAACACTTGAGCACCAAATGCCACAAATATGCCACTACAGGTCCAGATTTCGCTGACAAACTGTTTATTGCATATACAACTGCCTGATTATCGCAATGGAAGCACACTTTACGTCCCGAGAATTGCGACCCCCACAACTCCACCGCCACCACGATTGGAAACAACTCGAGCAGGGCCAGATTTTTGACAAGGCCACCCTGTCGCCAATCCTCGGGCCACCTTCCCACACACCAATGACCCTGAAAAATGGCGCCGAAACCCGCCGACCCGGCCGCATCCGTATATAGTTCCAGAGCATCATTGGGCACCACCTTCTTCAACCACAAAGTGCGGCCGTTAAAATGTCGCAAGAAGACGTCCCAAACCAACAAGTCTGCCTTGATCTCCCGCGTGACCCGCACGAAATGCGCCGATGACCGTACTCCTGCCGTAGCTGCCGCCAACCTCCTGGCGAAAACACGCCCCATCGGCATAATCCTGCATGCAAAATTCAGCTTTCCAAGCAAAGACTGTACCACCTTAAGCCGCACTTTTTTCGCTGCCAGCATTGCTGCAACCGCACTCCGCAAATCCACAATCTTGTCCTCTGGCAACCTACATTCCATGGCCAGCGAGTCGATTTCAATCCCCAGGAACCGCATAACCGGCGCCGGCCCCTCCGTTTTTTCCTGCGCCAAAGGGATCCCGAACCGATCCGCCACTCTCTGCAAGGCGAACAACAAACCAGCGCAAACCATGGAACCCGCCGGACCAACACACAGAAAATCATCCAAATAATGAATAATGGACGACAAGCCGGACACGTCCCGCACCACCCACTCAACAAAGGAGCTAAAAGCCTCAAAATATGAACAAGAAATCGAGCAGCCCATGGGCAAACAACGATCAACATAAAACTTCCCGTTCCACCAGCAACCCAGAAGGTGCTGACTCTCCGGATGCACTGGCAACAAACGAAACGCCGATTCTACATCCGCCTTTGCCATCAATGCACCGCGTCTTGCCGCCCGTACCAAGTCCAACGCTTTGTCGAACGAGACGTAGTACACCGCCGACAATTCCGGCGCAATGCCGTCATTCACAGATGACCCCTCCGGAAATGAAAGATGATGAATGAGCCGAAATTTATTCGGCTCCTTCTTTGGCACCACCCCCAGCGGGGACACCACCAAATTACTGCACGGAGGGCTCTCAAATGGGCCCCCCATCCTGCCCAGCTCAACCTCTTTACCCAACTTCTCACCCACAACCATAGGGTGGTCCCTTGCCGACCGTAAGTTGCGACAAACCGGAGGCAATGCCTCAACCGCCGACGGAATCCGAAAACCGTACAAAAAACCAAACCGCAAAAGCGACGCCGCTGCCCCGTCCGGGTACCTACTTAAAAACGGCGCCATCGCCTCTATTTTCACCGGCGTCCTCCCTTTTTCCAGACCCGTCCCCAGCCTTGCCTCTCCCTTTCTTAAAGCATTTGGACAAACTATGTCCCCCCCCCGCAGCCGGAGCACTCATGCTTGAACCTACACGCTGCGCCAAATTTGCACTGGCCTTCGTTAAATTGCCAGCACAATCCCTTTTTCTGGATCCCCGAGGGCCCGGCTCCCGCGCCCCCGGCACCGCCACGAAAGGGCTGGCTCGGGGCCGCCATTAAGCGCATCCATAAGGAAATGTCCTTATGGTCCCACCGCATGCCGGGCCGCAACGCCTTCCGCTGCCTAAACTGCTCATCATACCGCAGCCATGCCAAGCCCCCGTACGTGCGATACGCCTCCCCGATCGCATCCATATAGCCGAATAGAGCCGAGCAGTGCTCCGGCTCCTTTTCCCCTACCACGCTAGCCAAAATTGCGAACGCCTGCAACCAATTGGAAAAGGAACGAGGAATGAGCCTATAACGGCGTTTTTCTTCCTCCTCCTTTTCCTTCTTGGAATCGCTCGGCTTCACCTTGTCTAGGTTAAATTTTTCCAGGGGCAGCAGGGAAAATATCTCCACATACTCCCCTTTCCAAATTTTTTCCCTTACCTCTTTTTTGAGGTGCGCCCCTAGCGGTCCCTCAAAGCACACATACACCTCGCTCTTAGCCCTATCATCCAGCCTCACCACCTCATCTTCCTTCTCCTTCTCCTTTTCTCCCGCTTTATCGCCTGCAGGCTCCACTACTCCGCTACCTACACCCGCCCCCACCGGCACCTTCTCGCCGCTAGCCGCCGCCGCGCCATCCACCGCCGACCCTGTCCAGGCCGTCGCCGCCGCCGGCGCTCGCGCTAAACCCTGCAAAAGCCCCAGCAACTGGCTAAGCAAAACTGACCCCTCTGGCGCTGCCGTGCCCGCAGCCACCTCCCCAGCACCCGCACCCCGCGCCGCAAGCAATGCCGAATCCACGGCTAGCTCACCCGACCGTGACGCGGAGACGGAATTCGATACTGCGATGTCGTCCGCCAGCGGCTCCTCTAATTCGTCCCCCGACCTGAGGGCTCCTTCTTCCTCTTCGCTGTAGCCGTCCTCCACCGTCCCAGCTCCAGAGGACGCAGCCGATGCGCCCCCTCCACCACAGCCACCCTCCCGGGCAGCCGCGTGGGCACTGGCGGTGGGCGTCTGCTGCTTTCTTTGCGGCGACAGCCCACAAGACCGTCCTGTCCCCTGGGCCGCCGCCGACCGAGTCCTCTTCCTGGAGGAGCTTCTCCCCGAGCTCAGGGGGCTCCCCACCGCCGGTTCCCGCCCTCCCGGGCCTCCGACCGAGACCTCCCGCTGGGTCCTCCCCCCCCCGAGGGAGACCGCGTCCGCCGGGCGCAGAGCTGATGATCTGAGGGACCTGGCGCGCCCTGCGGGGGTCCCACCGTCCCTCCTCTCCTCCGCAGCCGTGCAGGTATCCGGGTGGCGCCTGCCCACACCGGTCCCCCTGCTGGCTGCCTGCGCCCGGCCCCCCCAACGTCCCCGGGGGGTAGTGCTGGCCTCCATCCCAAGCCGGGCCCGCTCCTGGTCCGAAGCAGCCGCCGGGACGTGCCCCACCGCCGGGGGCCCGGCGTCCAGAGCAGGCCCCAGGCTGGACACGCCCCCTCTCCGTGACTCCAGTTCATGCTGGGCACGGCCCGGTCCCCGGGCTGCCGCCGGCCTGTTAACTCGAGCCCGCGGCCTGGGACCGGAAGTAGGCCCCAGGCCGGGCCCGCCTCCATCCAGGCCACCGCTGGCCTCATTCCATCGCCGGGCTCGCTCCCGGCCGGGAGACGCCGCTGGGCTCTGCACTCCAGCCCGAGGCCTGAGACAGGAAGAAGGCCCCGGGCTGGCCACGCCCCCTTCTCGGCCGTCGCGGCCGCGTCGGAGATTCCTCCCAGCGGCCGGAGCGGACGCAGGGAGCTGCCGCTGCCCGCCCCGCCGCGGAGGGTCCCGAGGGGGGCTCTCACTTGGCCTCCTCGCCCCCCCTGCGCCCGGAGAGTACCTGAGCGGGGGCCTCGAACGCCGCCCGCGGCTAGAGGGGGAGCGAGGGGCAGGTGCCGACGGGGACACACAGGCAGCCCTGACGTGGGAGTGCACTGCCTGGGCCCCGTGCACCGCCATCGCCGCTCTAATCAGCCGATTAAGCTCCTGGAGGTCCGCCATGCTGGTCCTTGTGGTCCTTGTCCTGGGTCTCTAATCTGTCGCCGTCCGGAGTCCAAAAGGGGAGGTAAGACCCTCCCTCATCGCTTTTATACTCTCCCCCCCCCCTCCCCTACAGGGATCCTTTCACCAATCCCCTATACCTTCCCATAATGCCCCTCATTATAACTTTATTAACCCCTCACTCCCTCCCTTCCCTCTGGTCATGTCGCCCCTCCCCCCTATGGGGTCCATGGCTTTCTGAAGCTGATGTAGGTGTGGGAAGAATGTCAGTCTTGTTACCTGACACTGGACCTCTGCAGTTTCTGTTGTTTGAACGTGGACTTTCACATTTGGGAGGAAATGAACCTGAGCTCTCCATAGGAAAAGCTTGACAAGTATAAGACTGACTCTTATACTCTACAATATTTTTTATAAACTCACAGAAGTAGGAGAGGAAAGGAGACTTGATGTTCTGTTTTGTATCTTGACCCAAGTGTGATCCACTTTTTTTGAACATTATATGGCAGCTTAGAAACTATTGCGTTTACACCACAAACAGTGTCCAGGTAGTTGAGGCCAAGGCAGTGCATGTCTGTTTTGACCAGCTAGAGCTCTAGAAGTAAATCACTGAGCTCGTGGAATTATGAACTGTCCTTACTCAATATTTTTGGAAAATCCTCTAGTTGCTTGCATTTTCTATGGCTTCAGAAGTCCCAAAAGTTCATTCTAGTCTCTCTTGCAGCCATGAGACCAGCCGTTGGATTACTGATGTGAGAAGATCTGAGTCTCTACATCCTCTTTTGGATTGTGGTCCTAGCCACCTGACCAGCAGGTCCAGCTCTTCAGCAAAAGTGATGTTGAGGTCACTATTTACGGTTGTAAAGGTTAATTTCTAACCTCTGTAGTTCTCAGGTTGATAATCAAACCTTGTGAGACCGGTCAGTTCACGGCAAACCATGTACCTTACAAAGCCAGACATAATAGTTTTTCCTGATTTTAGAAAAAAAACTATTACTGGCTGAGTTGTGCTATTCCTATTGTCTAGAAACATGGGATGGTATGGTGTGGCGTAATAACTGGTTTAGTGTGCATAGCTTCTGCCACATGCTGGAACTATGTGGTTGTCAGGCGTATTGTGACTTGCCAGCATATTCGGTTGCATGTGGGCGGCAATGCATGAAATTCGCTGAGGTGCAGAGGCCTGGTATGTTCTGGTGCAAGAAGGACTTTCAGGATGAGAGATTGGTAGCATATTGTACTGACCTTGAATGCACGGTGTTGAAGGAGGACCAGTGTCCTGTTGTTTTGGAGAAATGTATGCCATAAGTGTTGCCCCCTCTTCCTCTTAATTATGGTATAATGTCCCCCATCCTAGTCTCATCCCTGATATATATGTCCCCCATCCTGATTAATAAGTGCGCCATATATGTTCATCGTTCAGCCTCTAATGCATTAAAAAAAACAACAACATTCTATTCACCTTCCACCGGTCACGTTACGAGGTGTCCTCCTCTGTAACTGGAAGTTGACATCTGCGTGCCTGATATGGCCTCACATGATGTCACTGCCATGTGACACCAATTCCTGGAATACAAACATCAGCTGCCGGCCTTTGTTTGCCTGAGGGCATGAATTGTGGTGCAGGGACCCAACGTACATCAAGCTAAAGTAGGCCTGGTCGCAAACTCTGTGACCGTGATAGTTACATCCCTGGTCAACAGTCATACATTTACCAGTACTGTCTTAGGGTATGCTCACACTAGTGTGGCGCCTCTGAGCCTCTGGTCACCACAGGGTACTGCACCCCAATTAGGGTGCGGTATCTATCTCAGGTAAGGAGGGGGTTAATCACTGGTGTTCTACATTCACACACTACAAACAGCTCAGGAGCCTTTACACAGAGGGGGTTGCCTCAGGGTAGGCAGTGTGGTGGCCATACAAACATGGACTTCCCGGTCACTGAAGCCAGCCACCTGGGGGGCGGGTTCCACTGGGAGTAGAAATAGGCACAACACACGCACATCAAAAACAGACCCGTCATGACCATAGTTCTGGCAAGACATCTCTAGAAAACTTGGACTTTACTGGGCCCAGGGGCTTAGAGCGGTAGCTCAGCCAGGGTACTTAACTGCAGAGGGGGACACCCGAGAAATAGGACTCTCACTCCTTCTCTCTCAAAACACCGGTGGTGACCCCTTACCGGATCTGGGATTGATGGGAGCCCATCACGGCAGTGACTAGTGTGATCGACTGGCAGCTGAAGTTGTGAGTAAACTACACCCTGAACCCACAGAGACTGTGTTGGCTCAACCTTAACGGCGCCGCTGCTCAGCGCTTAGGCGCCAATGGCCATTACTACCCTCATCATCCACCCAAGGCCCGCTCCGCCTGTGGGGAACAACCCCATCCTGGTTGCCTTAATATTGGGGGCGGGGAAGCGGGGCTGCTCAGGGGAGATCGCACTCGGATCCGGTGCCTTCTCCTCGGTGGCTCGAATGGGCCGGACCCGGGGCTCGAGCAGCGCTCCTCGCCCTCGAGTGAAAAGGGGGGGGGATTGGATTTGGTTGTTGGGATATATAGAGTTCGTGACGCCACCCATGGGTTGTGGTTATGGTGGGCACCACTGCTGCTGGTAACGGGGTTCCCGGGAGCGATGGCGGGGAGCAGCTAGGTGTTGACCCCTCCGTGGGTAGGGGCTGTTGGTCCCGGGGCCCGGTAGGAGGGAGGGTTCCGCAGGATGGGTTTAGGCAAGGTAGAGGGTTGCGGTGCGGTGCCTGATGGCACTGCTGTACTCACAATTAAACCACACAGAGTCACTGGTAAACTAGAAACTGCCGGAGTCTGCAGCCTTCGGTGCGAAGGGTGTTTGGGTCCCACACACAGTACAGCAGGATCCTGTTCTTGTTTTGCAGCCAGACGCTTCTCTCTCCTTCCTCAGTCGGGAACGGGGAGCCCACTCCCCTGCAGTGACCTGGGTCGTCCCTTGGTACCGGCGGGCCACCGCCCCGGTCACCTCGGGCCCCTTCCTGACACTTCCCTTCCTTACAGCAGCCAGGAACTATCATCCCCTGGTCTGCTCTCTTCACTCTCCTCACTCACTCTCCTCCAGCCCCTCCCCTGCTGCTCAGTTTAGCTCTTACACTGGGGGGGGGTGTCTGTCCTGCTGCACTGGTGTGGGATCAGGTTACCAAGGAGGAGAATAATGGCCTGCACTTTGCTGGATTTCTGCAGGCTCTGTGACACCCTGGTTTTGCCAGGGCGTCACATTAACACCTGCCCCGGAGAGGAACCTGGCAGCGGCGGCTATTCCCTGGCCACATACCACAGGTGGCGTCACGACAAACTTTCCCCAATAACCCCGCTTCCCCCACCATTTACTTGGGGCAACGAAACCGGGCAAGGCTACCCCTTGACAACTCCTGACCCGACCTCAAACGGCCCAACGACGAGTAGGTTAACCACCTGCCCCGTGGGGTGCTACACTAGCATATAAAAAAATTGGTCCACATTTCATCCAAAAAAGTAGCACAATTTTTTTTCACTTATCATCCATGCGCTATCCATATACAATCTGAGTGGGTGTGGAGGTGTTACCTGATCGCAGCGGTACTTCTTGGTCACAAGCCAGTTTCTCATCTTCTCATTCACACTGTGGTGCCTCGTTCCATGTTGTTGAAGACGACTCCACAACTGTTAAGCACTGCACATAATTTACTTGTAATACGTTTCAAACACTGTTTCACTTGGATTGGAACAGGTTTCACACTCGTTCTCTCATAAGACATTAACATTGTAGTACAGACGGGCTCTTTCATTACGGTTGTAAACAAATTCACACAAGCTACCAAGGAGGATGGGGATTTGGCCACTCGCTGTCCCCTGGATATCCAACCACTTGGGACCATGTGTATTGCTATGGCTAGGCTACCCTACACAGCTACTATTTCACAAATCACTCCTCTAGTCTGTCCCCCAGTGTCAGTGACTATCAGTCAACACGTTCCCGCCACTGTCAGCACTGTTCACATTATTCTTCTTTGATAGGGGAGCACTCTCTGGTGCCTCAATTCACCTCTGTTAAGGAGACATTCCATAGTTTTTGGGAAATCTCCTTCTTAACAGTGAATGTCTGCTAAATCTCAGATTAATAGTCACTGAGTGCCAGCAAAGCATTCAGACCAAACAGATAATATCTGGTATAAACCCCTCTCAGTAAGAGCAGGTGCACAAGTGACGTGCTTTATTTTTACAAGCCTTTTATAGAGCAATAGTGGATTAATCTTTTATTAAAATTCCTAAGTATGCCATTGGCTATATTAAAAGTATTTGCAAAAAGTCTGTGTCATTTATCATTTTTTGGGACTTCCTCTCCAGCCCCTCCTGTATTCCAACTCCATAGCTTTCAAAATCTTTATCACGTACCTCACAGTCATAAATTTAGACTTGTGCATATAGCCAGCCATTATTCTTCATTCTGTTCCCTTGTTTCACGATATCAGCTGCTGATCTTGGTGTAGACATGCTTACAGGCTCTTGTTACTCATATACAAAAAAACTTAGTTATAGAAAAAGCATATAGAAAAATGTATTGTATTCTCACAGTAGAAAAGCACATAGAAAAATATATTGTATTCTAACACCTCCAAGGAGCTTAAACTACAATCCGGTCATGGTCAGTTTTGCTTCCTCCGGCTTGTTACTTCTGTCTTGCTTACTCACACACTCCTGTTACTTCTTCTCCACACCTCACTACTAGCTAACTAACTCTCAACTCATACTCAACATTATACCCCCCTTCACTGTCGTCTGGCTTCTTTAGTTAACCCTCTCAGCCCTTTCATTATACCTGGGGCCTATGCTTCTGCTAACTAGGGAACCCAGGACTAGTGACATCTAATGGTGGCTGATAGCTGTGCCCCCACAGACACACACCCAGGGATTTAAACAAATTACTACCACAATACAGTGATCCCTCTCCTATCGTGGGAGTTATGTTCCAGAGACCCCTGCGATGGATGAAAATCCGCAGAGTTATATTTAATTTATTATTTACCTGTGTTTTTCAGATTATAAGACGCACTTTTGAAGGGTGCGTCTTATAAGCCGAACCTAGCTTACTGGGGGGTGGGGAAGAATGATGACAGTGACAATGCTCAGAACTGTGTGCTACAGGCGGTGAGGCAGGGACCATCCTCAAAATATCGGTGGTGCAGGCTTCAAATAATGGTGCCCGGAGTCGGTACATGCACGGATTTAGCTCTCGGCTCAAGATCTCATCTGCGCACACGCCGCCTCCGTCCCATTGATCTCCCAGCAGCAAACTTACGTTAGTGCAGATTAAGTTTAAACTTTCACAGAATTACCCAGATATTCTGAAATGGATTTTCAAAGTAAGTTCACCGGCCTCATTGGGTCTAAGTGATCTATTCTAATGACGTATGCAATTTGTGTTGGCAAATCTGCTTCAATATCAGTGATTTCTTTCATGTCCCTGATATTTTTTCCATAAAGTATATTCCACTTTTGTATCAGTTTGCAAAAAATGATGGCATGCTGTACATTAATAGTTACTTTGCCTACATTAAAGTGGAGAAGCAGCCTAAATGACCTTTTCCCAAAATGTAAAGTGGGCCATAAAACAGCATTTGTAACATTACGTACTTCTGCTCGGCAAAGCCCAGGAATCTGATTCACGCCAGGATCTAATCCACTTAAACAAAGTACCGTGTTAAGTCAACAAAATGTCAGCAAAGCATAAATTCAGCGTGATTAAATTGAAGAATATTCTGGAGTTGAAACGACTCCACTATTGGAGCATCAATTAGACAATCTAAAAGAAGTGGAAGTCAGCAAAGAATTGAGGAGAGTCTCGGTGTAGCCAGACGCCCAGTGTCAGCAACTCCGCTCCACCGGCACAAACATAAATCTTATTTAAATCTCGCTGGAAAATTACCTGCAATAGGGAACACAGGCGACAATAGGACTTATTATAAATGACCGCCAAACTGCCCTGCAAACACCGGGGCAAATGCCCTGGAGCCAACACCTTGTGAGGGCCTCAACCTCAGGACTGTTAAGTGCTAATTGCTTTACTTATGTTGGAGAAATGCCATTTGATCAGGGCAGAATCACTTTGTTTGTACATTGTATGGTAGTATTATTATTTGTGCACTACATGGCGCTGGTATTTCATATCTTAAAGGGGTTGTCTGGGCATCATTCAAAAAGGAAATAGGAGGCTGACAAAGCCTAGGGGTAACTCCTTCTTCAGATTCCTTAAAATTGCTCTGCTCATTTTGAACATACTGTTGTACTTCCATTTTGCCAGCATATAGCGGTATTATCTGAGCATTGTACTTTATGATTACGCATAGTGAAATTTTACATTACTACGGTACAATTAAGGGGCCCTTTGTACAATACGACATCGCAGGTGCGATGTCGGTGGGGTCAAATCGAAAGTGACGCATATCCGGCCTCGCTGTCGACATCGTAGTGTGTAAAGCATTTTTGATACGATTAACGAGCACAAAAGCGTCGTAATCGTATCATTGGTGTAGCGTCGGTCATTTCCATGAATTTGGAAAGACTGATGTTACGATGTTGTTCCTCGCTCCTGCGGCAGCACACATCGCTGTGTGTGAAGCCGCAGGAGCGAGGAACATCTCCTACCTGCGTCCTGCGGCTCACGCCGGTTATGCGGAAAGAAGGAGGTGGGCGGGATGTTTACGTCCCACTCATTTCCGCCCCTCCACTTCTATTGGCCACCTGCTGTGTGACATCACTATGACGCCGCACGACCCACCCCCTTAGGAAGGAGGCGGTTCGCCAACCAGAGCGACGTCGCAGGGCAGGTGAGTGCATGTGAAGCTGCCATAGCAATAATGTTTGCTACAGCAGCTATCACCATGATATCGCTGCTGCGACGGGGGCGGGGACTATCGCGCTCGGCATCGCAGCATCGGCTTGCGATGTCGTAGTGTGCAAAGGGCCCCTAAGGCCGCTTTCACACTGAGTTCCTCTCCCCGTTCACTGGTCCCGTCAGGGCTTCTATCCGTACCCCCGCAAAACGGGATTCGGACTTCTGCACCGACTATAATGGTGCAGACAGAATCACTATGTGCTCTTTTGTGCACTATTTTTGGGGGTATACGTCTGCTGGAGGCAGACGACCAAATACAGTCTACTATGTCTGGGTGTCCACCTTGTGTTTTGTGCATTTTACAGTACAGTACTATCATTAAGTGTTGTGTGACGTATTATTTTGACACTGTGTTACTATTCATTATTTATTGTATCGTTGTATTTCGATAACCTGCCATCCTTTTACATAACCATCCTATAGTGGTATTATTATTACTGTTTATGCCAGTTTTACTTATTTTTTTTACTTTTGGTGATTTTATGTAAACACTGCACCGTAATATTCTGGAACTCTTCAATACTGTTATTTAGCACTGTATGACGGTATTATTTGAACACTGCATGTTACTGTTAATTATCCACCATGTGAGAGTGTTTTGATATTGTGTAAGACTTTTTTTTCAGTGTATTTGTGCATTTTATTTCTCCAGTATTTTTTTACTTATGGTTTTATTTGAGCACAGTATAGCAGTATATTGGGGCATCGCACTGTATTATTACATACTGTATGGCGGTATTATTTGGATATTGCATAGGACTGAGTTTGTGAAAGATCATTCTTGTGCTATTTGTATTTTTTATGTATTCTTTCCAGTATTCTGTTTTTTAGCTGCTCTGTTTTACTTTATGTTTTATAATAAAAATGTACGATATAACATAATCGCATACGGGGATTTCCATACCCAGAGATGGGGTTCATACCCAGAAATTTAAAATTTCTTACCTATCCTGTGGGAATTTGAGAAATGACTACTTAAAGGGAACCGAGGGAGCGCCCCACGGGGTCTGGGGGAAATACTCGTCACCGGACCGGTGAAGGGTCAGGGGATTTCACGGGTGACCCTGCCCAGCGTCGTGACCCCGAGGTGTCCACAAAGAGGGATGGAGGATTGAGGGGATGATGGGAGTGATTGTCTCATGATGCCACATGCTTTACGCAGTCCGGGATTAGCCGACGCTGCTGTCGCTGTCCTCGATGATTAAGGATTATTTTTTTCACCTGAAACGCGTAGCGCTGGTCATGCTATCTGTTTTGCCTGTGTGGCGCCCCTGACCTGGTCATGCACCACTGAGTACTGCACCCATGCTGGGACAGTACTTCCAGGTAATTCCAAAGGCTGAAATAGGGTGTGTACGCACAGACATATAGCAACCAGGTCTCCCACACTCTAGAGGGGACGTTCCTCCACATCTCAGCTAGGGGTGTAGGGGAGGGGCTGGAAGCTAAGGTGGCAGTGGCTGTCAGGAAAGTAGGAGTAGAGCCAGTCTGGAGCGGAGAGCGCAGGAAAGAGGGAGCGAGCAGGCGCGCGGACACGCTAGTCAGACCCTGCACGTGTAGTAGCCGTTAGCGGGGAAGAACGGTCACCAGCGAGTTGGACAGCCGATGGGGGGGACCACAAGTCCCACACCAACCAACTAGAGTCCGGGCATCAGCAGCAACGAGGGGGCCCATAAGGAGGATCGAGCATGGAGCCATCTTCCTTGGTCCGCGCTGCCGGCAAACGGGCCAAAAAGGGGAGAAAAGGCAGTAGCGACTTCCCAGGATGAATCCCACGGTACTTCAAGGCAGAGGTTATCAGAAAAAAAAAAGTGCTAGGAAGGCGAGTTAACAGTTACCCTTAGACCGGCCTGAAGGATACCTGGTTCTACCTGGTTTAGCTCAGCATCGCCTGGGTTACCTCACAAAAACACCTGAAAGTGAGTAAACAAGTTGAAAGACATCTTGGACTGCGACTGAGTTATTCTGCGACCTGTTGTTCTACATACCCGAGCCCCTGAGGCCAGCCTCACTCACGGGAGGCCATACCATCCGACTGCAGACCCCATCAGCCCCAGACGCTCGTTAAACCTGCAGTGGCGGTCACCCATAGCCCTGACCGCAAACCGTGAGGGGCGTCACGACTCCCATGTCAATAAACCTGACATACCTGTTGCCAGCGGTAATCAAGTAGAGCCCCTGTGGCGTCTCAGAAGGTGGAGTGGCGTCCCTGAGGCAATCGCTACAGGTGGGCGACACACCTGCATGTTGAAATAAACCAAAAGTCTTTCTAACCTAAAGAGCTGGATTCACCTTACTTTGTTGGGTCACAGCAAGGATGGTTCTGCTCCCCACAGATGGAGTGGGTCCCTGGGACGATGATGAGAGGAGTGGTGGCCATTGGCGCCGAAGCGCGGAGCAACGGCAACGACAATAAGAGGCTGAGTCAGCTGCTACGGTTCCCGGTCTCCTTACTCACTGTCCTTGGATTGCCCGGGAGGTACCGGTCACCGCCGTTTTGGGCTCCAGCCAATCCCGGATGAGTTAGAGGTAGCCACCAGTGTTTGAAAGTGTTCTTTCCAAGGGATGCCCCTTCAGGAGTGGGGAACCCGGGCTGAACTTCCCGCTCCAAGCCACAGGCTGCGTGAAAGAAGAGAAAAAGAAAGTGGTGTCATGTCTCCAGAACTGTAGTCCCGACGTCACTGTCAAGAGTGTCCAGGCTGCTCCTACTTCTATCCCAAGTAGTGTCCGCCCCCCAGGTGGTTGTCCTAGTGACCGGGAAAGTCTCATGTCTCGTGATGGCCACCTCCTATCTACCGTAGTCTAGTCCCCAGTGAAAAGGCTGCTAAATTGTATGTAAGATGAAATTTGGAAATGTGACGCCCTGGCAAAACCAGGTAGTCACAAATAGGCCCCTGCATAACACCTTCACTCACTAGGAAACACACAGCCAACCAGTAAATCCTAGTCACCCCCCCTTAGGGACAGTCAGTCACACCAGTGGGAGTGACCAGGTGGTTGGGACACGCCCACCCAGGGGTCCAGACAGCCCGGGGCGGGAAAAGCAGCAGATCTGTTAAGAGTTCAGTTTGGAGAGGCGTGTGGGCTGGAGCTAGGGGTAGCTCCAGCAGTCAAGTCCAAGTTGAACGGTGCCAGGGTAGGAGCCCTGGTGCCTTGGCTAGGAAGCAGACGGTGGTCTCCGTCAGCAGGAGATGGGAAGATGGCTCACTGGAACCGAGGTGGACCGTGCCAGGGTTGGAGCCTGCTGGTACCGACACGGGGAACCGACCCGGGAATCGTAGCACAAAGGGGGTACTCGGACCCTGAAGCCTGGAGCAAGAAACAAGTGGAACTGGTTAATTAACCGATTGAGGCCAGGACTAGAGGTCCTGTCCCACCCAAAGTCCCTCATAGAAGACAACAGCCCACCGATTAGGGATAAGAGGTCACCGCCAAGGCCCATAGATCCTATGGGCCAGCGTCTGTGGGCACGGCTCTTTAGGCCACATCCAGCCGGGAGCGAACTCCTACGTTTCAAACTGGGAAGTCTTTTCTACTTTAAACAGTGCAGGAAAAGGATAGAGACCACCAGCTGGGTGGGGGATCCCGAACGCAACCGGCCGCGGCACCGGCCACCACCACCTTGGTTTACCAGAGACTTGTGTGTTTTACTAACAGTGAGTACACCAGCACCCCCCCAGCGGTCGTCATCTTCCCTGCATCAGAGTCACCGGGTCCCGGGACCACCATCCCTGCCCACGGAGGGGTTAACAACTTGCTGCACAACATCTCCTCTGGGGTGCCCCATAACAGCAGCGGTGGTGTCCCACCACACACTGTGCGTGGCGTCATGAATCTATTACAGCCTAGCCCGTTCATCTACGTCCCCCATTTTATTCAGCGTGTCCGCGAGACCCCCGGGTCCGGAGACCCTCGAGCCACCACCCCTGAAGGTCCGGATCCGAGCAGCGTCGGCTGCTGGCACGGGGGCAGCACAGAAACACTGGTGATTAACCCCCTTCTCACCCGAGGTGAATACTGCACCTTAAATGAGGTGCAGTACTCTGTGGCGACTGAAACCGCAGGGGCACCACACCTGTCACCAGGTTTTTCCCCTATAAGCTGCTATGACACCCTGGCCTATTAGGTCGTCACAGGGTATTTTGCAATCTGCCCTTCAGTGCAATATCCACCCCTCCTTGGTTACGGGTCCCTAACCATTGGTGTTGCCAAAACCAGCTAATTAAAATCTTAGGAACACTCTGCACCACACCCACCAGACACACCAGTGGACGGCCTGAGTGGAATGGGGTTGCCCACTTGGGAGGTTGGTTAAGGGGAGGTCAGGAGTGTCAGGCGTCAGTCAGAAGGAGAAGGAGAGTAGTGATCGAAGTGAAGGCGAGAGGACGTCAGGAGCTGGGCTTCTTGGAAGTACTAGGTAGCAGACGTTGGTCTGGGCCTGGTAAGTGTTGGACCCCCGGTCGTAGGGGATCGTGACAAAGGGCACGGTATTGTTGTGGAGGACAGCCGGCAGCCTTGTACCATCACCGGGCAGGGACCAGGGCACGACGGGGTATGTGGACCCTAGGTCAGGACATAGCTTCAGGCAACCTGACAATTCACCCTTCAAGATCCGCTCTCCACCCGCTCCAAAATCGGGGTACTAGCGCAACGAGGGGGATAGGACTTTCCACACATACGGTCCAGTAAATCCCACGCGTGAACCCTGAGAGCAAGCTCCCTCAGTTAGCCATACTGGGGAGCGGGACCCGATTAGTTTCAAGCTATAGGGACCAACTAGAAGAGAACAAGGTGCCAAGGGAAAGGTCACAGATCAATAGGCAACACCAACAGAAACGGGACCCAAACGTGCTTCCCCTAAGCGGCAGCAGTGTCCAGAACTTTGGTTTACTAAGTTGTCGGTGTCAGCTTCCTGGACTGAGTGAGTACGCAAGTGACCCTTACCTCCCCAATGGCACGTCCCTCCACCATCACCAAGTCCCGGGGCATCCCCCCTACCCGTGGAGGGGTCCGGACACCCCTCGAGCCACCGCAAATCCAGATCTGAGCAGCCCGGCTGCAGACACGGGGGCGGCACACTGCGGCCACCACTAGGCAGTTCTAATATACAGCATTCTAGAATACTATATACAGTGCCTACAAGTAGTATTTAACCCCCTGCAGATTTAGCAGGTTTGATAAGATGCAAATAAGTTAGAGCCTGCAAACTTCAAACAAGAGCAGGATTTATTAACAGATGCATAAATCTTACCAACCAACAAGTTATGTTGCTCAGTTAAATTTTAATAAATTTTCAACATAAAAGTGTGGGTCAATTATTATTCAACCCCTAGGTTTAATATTTTGTGGAATAACCCTTGTTTGCAATAACAGCTAATAATCGTCTTTTATAAGACCTGATCAGGCCGGCACAGGTCTCTGGAGTTATCTTGGCCCACTCCTCCATGCAGATCTTCTCCAAGTTATCTAGGTTCTTTGGGTGTCTCATGTGGACTTTAATCTTGAGCTCCTTCCACAAGTTTTCAATTGGGTTAAGGTCAGGAGACTGATTAGGCCACTGCAACACCTTGATTTTTTCCCTCTTGAACCAGGCCTTGGTTTTCTTGGCTGTGTGCTTTGGGTCGTTGTCTTGTTGGAAGATGAAATGACGACCCATCTTAAAATCCTTGATGGAGGAGCGGAGGTTCTTGGCCAAAATCTCTAGGTAGGCCGTGCTACCACCACCATGCTTGACTGTAGGGATGGTATTCTTGGGGTCGTGTGCAGTGCCATCCAGTCTCCAAACGTCACGTGTGTGGTTGGCACCAAAGATCTCGATCTTGGTCTCATCAGACCAGAGAACCTTGAACCAGTCTGTCTCAGAGTCCTCCAAGTGATCATGAGCAAACTGTAGACGAGCCTTGACATGACATTTTGAAAGTAAAGGTACCTTACGGGCTCGTCAGGAACGGAGACCATTGCGGTGGAGTACGTTACTTATGGTATTGACTGAAACCAATGTCCCCACTGCCATGAGATCTTCCCGGAGCTCCTTCCTTGTTGTCCTTGGGTTAGCCTTGACTCTTCGGACAAGTCTGGCCTCAGCACAGGTGGAAACTTTCAAAGGCTGTCCAGGCCGTGGAAGGCTAACAGTAGTTCCATAAGCCTTCCACTTCCGGATGATGCTCCCAACAGTGGAGACAGGTAGGCTCAACTCCTTGGAAAGGGTTTTGTACCCCTTGCCAGCCTTGTGACCCTCCACGATCTTGTCTCTGATGGCCTTGGAATGCTCCTTTGTCTTTCCCATGTTGACCAAGTATGAGTGCTGTTCACAAGTTTGGGGAGGGTCTTAATTAGTCAGAAAAGGCTGGAAAAAGAGATAATTAATCCAAACATGTGAAGCTCATTGTTCTTTGTGCCTGAAATACTTCTTAATACTTTAGGGGAACCAAACAGAATTCTGGTGGTTTGAGGGGTTGAATAATAAATGACCCTCTGAATAAACTTTTCACAATTTAAAAAAAAAATAAAAAAAGAAATAACATTCTTTTTTGCTGCAGTGCATTTCATACTTCCAGGCTGATCTACAGTCCAAATGTCACAATGCCAAGTTAATTCCGAATGTGTAAACCTGCTAAATCTGCAGGGGGTTGAATACTACTTGTAGGCACTGTATAAGAGCCAAGGCCTCTATGTAGAACGTAAAAAAGAGCTTTGTTTTATGGACGGTTGGGTCCTATCTGTGTCGCTGGTCTTGGTCCTGTGCCTCCTGTCTTCCATCCATCACCACCCTCCTTCCCAGCTATGAGTGGGTGATGCGTCCTACATCATCCACACAGAGTCCTCTATTGTGCCCTGCTGAGCGCAGATCAAAGTATTGCTGGGCACGTGTGCGGACATTCTTTCACCTTTCCTCGCGCCTGCACATTACAGTACTGTGCTCTGTCCTAAGGGGGCCAGAATAAATAAAGTAATAGGTCCCACTGACCGGTATAATCTTCTTCCTGGCCAGTTTTTGAGATACTATCCAAAAGGTGTCTGGACATGGGGAGGGTGGATTTTTTTCACAACAGCTAATAAGGCAATATTTTGCCTTTTTTTAAATCCTCTTATAAAAGTTCCTGTTCCACACTTGAAGTGTTCATTATGCCCTAGTATTAGCCATAGTCCTAACCCTAACCGCATCCCTAACACTAATCCTAACCCTTGTCCTAGTATTAGCCATAGTCCTAACCCTAAGCCTATCCTTAACCCTAGACCTAGTATTAGCCATAGTCCTAACCCTAAGCCTATCCTTAATCCTTGACCTAGTATTAGCCATAGTCCTAATCCTAACCCTAGTTAGGGGTAGAAAAAGTAAGTAAAAACTTTTTATTATAGTATTAGTTGGTTGTTTGTTTTTTTTTCTATAGGGGAGACATTTACAAATTGTGGACATCCCCCCAGCAGGTCTCTGTTTCTACATTCACAAAATTATAAGTGAAAGAAGAGGTGAGAAACTGTGGGAGACTGCAGTGTAGACTTTGTTGGCTCAGTTGCTGCCTATGCAGAGCGCAGCAGTCCAGATGACTTTGTTATTGGCTGCTGTTCTATATTTTCATCGACTGGGATGAAAAAAGCTAATTCTGTCATACCGGTTGCCACTTATGCAAAGCACCGCATCAGACAAAATCATCTCAGTTGCTGTGAGTTGCATAGGGACCAAGTACTAAACCTAGATGTCAAAGAAGCCCTTGGCTGTGGTAATGGGAGCTGTGGCAATGTTTTGCACCCCTATATATTTTGACGCATAGGATAACAGCCCCTCTGGCCACCCCATACACTACATGTCAGGCAGTAGTCAGCTAGCGATCTGCACTATGTTTTGGAAATTTCGCCACTGATTACTAATATTTACTTAGCCCTATCCATTGGAAACCCTGGTTAATATATTTTGATTTATGACCTCTTTTAGGGGTTTTGTAAGATTAGAAAAACACTGGTTTTATTTTTTCCCTACACCACACCTCTCTGTAGGATTTATGTGATATTGCAGCTTAGCTCCATTGAAATGACATTGGCTAAGCTGCAATACCATACACAGCCTGCAGTTAGAGGGGGCGCTATTTTGGAACAAATGTTATTTCTAATCTTATACAATTAACACCTTAGATTCCCTTCAGCTTTTTCTTGACTGTTTCTTACTAAAGTATTGTTTCCTTGTGACATAGTGCCTGAGAATAGCGCTGTCTTGCTCTGCACATGGTTAGATATATAGAGGATTGACAGTTCGATATAATGAGCATTATTGTCATGTAAAGACATCTCCGATAATTCACACAATTACCGACACTGCCGGAGATATTTAGTGTCACATTAACGTCAGTAGATGTATTTTTAGCCTGAGATTCTCATTTCTGGGTATATAGCGCAATATATTTTCGTAAAAATCGTAGCACAGAAGCTTAAACCTTGGATGTGGCTGCACCGAGGGCGATGACACACGGGCTGCATATTAAATGGAGCAAGGTTGTTGTGAGTTTCGTATAAGCTGGTTGTGATGGATTCGGCATGACTGCTAACCCAGCAGAAACATATTGGTTTTGACAGATGGTTGGGAGGTTATTTTTGAGCTTCACTGTTGTGCGGAGCAGGTACGAGGGATGTTGTGCACGTCTAATGGGCTGTTTTGTCATGTACAGCGAATCTATCTGTTTGGACATCAGGGCTCGGTGTGATCAGTTATCTTCCATTGCACGGTGTCTGTTTATTTGTATTCTTTTTCTTTTGCTGGTCATTTTTAAAGGGCAAGCATCCAAAACTCTATTTATTTATTTTTAAAAAACACTTTCTCTTTTTACTTTTTAGTAGTGTCACTTTTTTCTTAAGAGACTATCCATATAAAGAAATCCTGAAACATCATTTTCTACCACTCAAATGTCTGCTTTGCTGTGTAGACTGAGACAGACTAAGCAGAGTCATTTTTATTATCATTAAAGACTATAAATTATTTATTGGCATCCCCATTCTACTAAAGCTAAAGCAGGATTGATGATAGAAAATGGTTTGCTTTTATAAATGTCACGGCCTGAAGTGATCTCTGGGGGATCTGGGATCAGAAAGTAACAGCGCATTGTGTATTGCAGATCTGCATTAGTGACGTCACTCTGGTTAGTTGCGGTAACAGCTGGTGGTTCCCATGGTCCTCCACCTGTGACCACAGCTAACCTGACTCCAGGTGGGGTCACTGAGTTAAATGAAGTATCCTGAGGTCAGGTTACCTGTGATCACAGGCGGAGGACCGTGGGAAGCTCCAGCTGTGACCGCAACTAACCTGAGTGACGTCACCACTGATCGGAACTCATTCTCAGCCTGCAGATATAGCGTGCAGACATGTTTCATGATTGCACACTGTAATTTGAGATGTAACAAAGCTGAATTATTGTGGGACCTCGTGTGGATAGCGTAGGACCCTCAGGGGTGTCTTTGGGGTTAATAAAGTGGTGAAAAGGGTGGGTTTTTTTGTCTTTTATTCCAAATAAAGGATTTTTTTGGTGTTTGTGTTTATTTACTTTCACTTAGAGATTATTAATGGGGGGGCCTCATAGACCCTCCCCATTTCTAATCTAGGGTTTAGTGGCAGCAGTGAGCTGTTATTAACCCCTTATTACCCAGATTGCCACTGTATCAGGGCAATTGTAAAGAGCCAGATAAAGTGCTGGGATTGTCGCATCTAATTCTGGGCAGCTGCAGGCTCCTATTTTTAGGCTGGGGCAGCTCAATAAGCACGGGTCTCTCCAGCCTGAAAATACAAGCCCCTAGCTGTTGTGCTTTATTTAAATTATTTTTGTTTTTTTTAATGATTTATTTAAATAAGCTGCATGCGGTTCTTCTTATTTTGATACCCAGCCAAGATAAGCGCACGCCAGGGGCTAACGCCTGTAGCCATATGCTTTATCTGCACTGGGTATCATAAAATGGGGGGACTCTATGCCAAATGTTTTATTTATTTATTTTTACTGTACGCTATAGACCCACAGACAGCGCCTGTGTTTGGAAGCATCAGACAGGCTGTCGTTCAGTGTGGGGGCGCGTCTGACAGCAATCAATCTCAGATGCCAATGGGCAGGGAAAGCAGTGCATATGCATGAAGGCTAATGAGCAGCCCCGAATGTGAATGAGTAGCCGTGGGAGCAGTTAGAGCCGCACCTTAGCATCGGTAAGTATAGCGCCGCTTGCTTTATTATTTTTTTCTTTATTTTTGATATTAGGCATGTGCCGGATCTGGATCAATACTCAAAATTCATTGAGCATCCCGGACCCGGCACTCGGGTACGTTTGAAACCACGGGGATCCGGACATTTATAGTCCAGGTCCACCCATCACTAGCTACAAATAATGATGATTTTTAAGCATGCTTAAAAATCATCACACCTGACTAACAAGCATCAGTTTAGATGGCCCAATATTCAGAAAAAAAGGTTTTTAGGAACGTTCGTTATCAGGCCCAACTAAATCCTTTAATGGACTTTATGCAACTGTCCAGGAACATCTAAAGGCAATTGTCTCTGGTGCTGCAAAATGCTCCTATCTAACTGGTATTCCTTCCCTAGATTCATTTGTGTGTGTTAAAAGTAATCACCCTGCAGGTTTTTCACTTATAAAGTACAGGCAGTACTATACTAGAGAGTGGAAGCTTTATTGCAGAAAAATCCTTTATCAAAGCTTCAGAAATCAGTGCATTGGCTTGAGTATCGGGGCAGTACTATGTGGGCCAGGTCTTGTGTAAATATTCCGCTCTGTGTGCTTGGCTGGCCGTTATGTAAATTTCTCCCCTCCGTTGCCACCATTATATTTATGGCCAGCGCATGCGCAGTAGAATCTTGAAGTATTACAGGAACTCTTCAATAAAAAGGAGTTGGAGTCAGCGGATGCACATACTGTTATCTCCGGTGCCAGTTTATTGAAGACACCCCCCCGTGTTTCTGACTTGTTGAATGCTCGACGCACTCACATCCTATGTGCTCATTAACATGAAAAAGTGGACCACACAGAGTTTGTTACCCACTTTTTTCTGAGCTCAGTGATACCCCAGATTTAGTCAAAAACTTCTGTTTGGGCTCATAATGGAAGGAGAGCTATTTCAATTTTGGAACACAAATTTGGTTGACATAGCTTGCAGGTACCATGTTATATTTGCAGGGTCCCTAAGTTGCCTAAACAGTAGAAACCCCCACAAAGACCACATTTTAAAAACTACACCCCTCAAGGATTTTTTTCCAGGGGGTATTATGAGCATTTTGAACCCACAGATACTGCACAGAATTTGATAACATTAGGTTGAAATGAATTGAAAATGTTCTTTTTTCATAAAAATTTTACTTTAGTTCCAAATTTTTCCCTTGAAAATGTCGACTCCAAAGTGTGTTAACTACTTTACTCTCAGCGCGCTGACATGTAGTGCAAAGGTTCTGTTTGATTCACAAAATTTCCCAGTACAAAATGTTATTATATCAAAAATGATTATAAAACACACACATTTATGTGGAATGACCAAAACACACTAAACCATACACACATTTATGTGCAATGACCAAAACACACTAAACCATGTTAACCACTTTCCTCTGAGCGCGCTGTTACCCCACATGTAGTGCAAAGGTTCTGTTTGGACAAACAATAGGGCTCAGAACAGAAGGAGAAATATTTAAAGTTTGTAACACAAATTTGTCTGAAATAGGTTGCAAGCAACATGTTGCATTTGCTGGGCTCCAGAGGTACCAAAACATCAGAAACCCCCACAAGTGACCCCATTTTGGAAACTAAACCCAAAAAGGATGGTTTTGCACGATTCGAGCCTTATTACGATTTTTGGGAGTTTGAATGCACAAATAGATAGCGGTATAACAATAGTTCTTATTTTTATTTTTGCGCGGTTCACCATACAGTGTTAGTGATAGGACAGATTTATTCTGCAGGTCGATGCGATTATAGAGATAGCAGATTTATAGTGTTTTTTATGTTCTGCTTCTATCAAACAGAAAAAATGCTTTTTTTATCAGAGAGAGTTTTTCTGTCACAATATCTTGAGACTTGTAACCTTTTTATTTTTTGGTGAGGAGGGCTGTATAAGGGTTTATTTTTTGCGCAATGAGTTTGAAACTTTTTGGGGGCACAACATTTTTGATCCCTTTACAAAAATTAATTTGTTTTTGCATCACCATATTGTGAGAGCTGTAACTTTTTGATTTTTTTTCCAAATGAGCCATATTAAGGGCTTGTTTTTTGGCATTTAAATGTCTACCCTTTTTTTTACATATGGATTTTTAATCGTTTTTACTCACTTTTTTGTATGTTAGTATGATGTATAAATGTTTTGTTGTGGTTTTACCTATTTTTTTACACTTTTCGCCATTTCTGTATAAATAACAGTAAATGTTTATAGATCAGGTCACTCTAGATGTGGCGATACCACTTATGTGTACTTTTCTTAATTTTTGTTCTAACACAAAAGCTGCGTTTTTAGTGCGGAAACCTGTTTTCGTGATTTTAGTGCTCTTTTTGTGTTTTGGGGTTTTTTTACTTTTTTTTTTACACATGTTGTTTATTTTATTTTCACTTAGTCCCACTGTGGGAGATGAATATTTTTCACTTTGATCGCTGATCTCATGCACTGCTGTACTTATGACTTTGCCTGTCAGACTCTCCTTATAGCCGGATCTAACAGGTACCATGGGGTCATCAGAAGACCTCCGGGAACCATGGTAATGATCAGCACCCGCAATTACAATCACAGGGAACCAATCCTGCCAAAGGGGGTCTTTTAACCCCCATTTAACTTCTTAGCAATTGACAGTTTGATTTAAGGGGTTAAACAGCCCCGATCGGTTTCAAAACTGGTTGGGCCAATGGTAACGGATGTCAGCTGTCATATACAGCTGTCACCCGTGAGAATTTTGCCCTTGGGGCAGCACTATTCACTTATTCCTCAGTTCCGTTAAAAGACGACATTGGGGATTAAAGTCCCTAAATGATGAAGGGGTTAAGATGTGTGATGTTGTTTACTTACAATGGTTGATTTATCACCTGCACATCATCAGTGCTATGACTACCTGCCTGAGTGAAGTCGTCTGACCATGCCCCCTCCTCTGATAAGCAGCTCACTGTCTATAGACATTGTACACTGAGCTGTGGTGTGGACAGGGTTAGTGCAGATCACAGTAGTGTAGTGCGCATGCGCTTGTGGTCTTTGATCTTTCCTCGTGCCTGCACATTACAGTACTTTGCTCTGCCCTCAGCACGGCAGAACAAAGTGCCCATGCATAGGAGGGCAATGGCAGACTCTGTGTGGATGAGGACGTGTCATGCACACCGGACTGAGAAGGAGGCCGACGACTGCACAAGATGGAGGAGGCATCGGACCGAAATCAGTGACACCCATCGGACCAGACCGCCCCCCTAGGTGAGTATAATAAAGGAATTTTGTACATTCTACAGAGCGGCCTGTGCTCTTATATACAGTATTCTGGAATTCTGTATATAAAAGCTCACTGGTGCTGGCCGCAGCTTATAAGGGGAAAAACCTGGTGACAGGTTCCCTTTAATTACAATATAGCAACCAAGAAGAAATAATAAAATACAACAAATAATAAAATTATATAAAACTATATTTTACTGCACTCTATTCTCCCCCAATCCCCATCACCCCCTTTATTTGCTTCATCTCTATGTTTTCAGCTCCTTCTTGATTCCCCATTTAGGTTACTCTAAAATTGATAATAGTAAATGTATAAAAAGCCATTTATCGAAGCACAAAATAACCCAATTTTCTTTAAAAAGTAAAGGTAAGTAAATAAATAAATATTTCTATATTAAATAGTATAAACATTTCCAAAGGTTTTCAAATATATTCCATTTCTCTTTTTTTGCAATATAACAACCAAAAGGAAAAAATAATTTTGGCAAAAAACCTTGGTAAAAACTTGTTACCCCCCCCCCCCCACACACACACTCCTGCCTTTTTGTGCTTCTTTCCCTTTGTTGCTGCTTCTTGATTATGTTTTTTGTTACTCCATAAAAAAAGAATAATCCCAATAAATAAATAATAATACAATGTACAAGATGCTATTTATGGTAATTATGGTAACTAGATGTCAAAACAAACTTATTTTCTAAACGAAATAAGTAAATCATAAATAAATATTTAAAAATAAACAATATAAACATTTTCAAAGGTTTTCAAGGATTTTACTTGGATTTTAAAAGATCTACAGCTTGCTATGGAAAAATAAACAAGATTTGTCATGGCTATGGTAGTTAAAATATAAAAAGAAAAAAAAATGTCAAAATGAATGTGGAAGTGTGAAACAATAGTACTAGTCTTTAAAACAAAAATCGAACAAAAATCTACAGCATCATGAATAATCTGCATTGCAGAGAACACTAATTATGAGTTAACTATATTTACATAAATAAGTCTCTACAATAAAAAAGTAATAATTTTGGGGATTGTTTTCCAAATTTAAAGAAGTTGTCCACTGCTTGACATGACAGCCCCTGTTTAACGACTAATGTTCTATCGTGCAGTGTTTTGCGTTGCACTCGTTGGGTGTCATGGCGGTGTCGGACTTTGTTCACGCTGCGGATTCCAACAAGTTGACTGGGATTCTTTAGTTGCACAGCCTGCCATGGGCGTTGGCTGGTTCTGGCTTCTCTGCTCTCCAGTACAGCGGCAGTAATTTCTGCTGGCCTGTGATCATCAGATGGCAGCTCAGGCTGCTGATCACTATCTCCAGCCTTTATAAGGTACTGGATACTGGGGCTGAGTGCCGGATATAGCTTTTTGCTTCCTGGTTCCAGTTGTTATCCAGTCCTGTGGTGACCTACAAGTTGCAGTTCAGTGTGGTGCTTAAGTCCTCCAGTTGTGTATTTATTTCCTACCTCTTTTGTGTTACTCCCCAGTTCACATACTGTCCCTCCTTTGTGTTTGAGTGCAGTGTGCATGAGTTTTCGATTACCCTTGTCTGTGATTAATTGTAGGGTTTTGGTAACTGGGTTTCCGGCCAGCTCCCTGGGGGGAAGTAGTATCAGGGCTTGGACAGGAGACAGGGCCATGTTGGAGGCACGAACCTCGCTACCATTAAGTCTTCCTTCAAGATAATGGACAGAACAGGGGCTCCAGTCTTAGGGTCAGCATAGGAGCCCCCATTCCATCTGTACACCCCTGTGACGTTCCCTAGATAACATAAAAAAATGCATACGGACCAGAACTTTTACAAAGATGTCAACATTGTGTCTCCCAGGGGTCATATGTTATTTTTATTTCACTTGACAGCTGCAGGCAATAATCAACCACTGATCAGTTGCAGCCCCTACTATTCCTTCAAAAGAGACATCCCCTTTGACGGGATATTGTAAGGGTGCAGCCAATTAACGGCCACTGATTGACTGTACCCATCACATGACATAATAATGTGGCTTAAAGGGAAACTGTCAGTAGGATCACGTGACTTCCGGTGGTTGTCATGGTAGCACAGGGTCATGTGATGACTCCTGTAGGTAACAAGAACTACTTTCAGTTTCACTCGGCACGGAGCCGAGTGAAGCAGAAAATGAGCGTATCTGCTGTTTACAGCTGTATAGCTTTGATCAGCAGATAGTGCAGAGCGATCGGATTGTTGATCCTTATAGCCCCCTAGGGGGACTAGTAAAATAAAATTAAAAAAAAAAAAAAAGTTTTAAAACAGTTTTAAAAAATTAAAAAAAAACTAAAAGTTCAAATCTGCCCCCTTTTGCCCCATTGAAAATTAAAGGGTTAAAAAAATAAAAAAATATACACATATTTGGTATCGCCGCATTCAGAAACGCCCGATCTATCAAAATAGAAAATCAATGAATCTGATCAGTAAACGGCGTAGCGGCAAAAAAATTCCAAACACCAAAATTACGTTTTTTGGTCGCCACAAATTTTGCGCAAAATGCAATAACAAGCGATCGAAATTTTGCTGAGGGACCCAGGTATTCTGTTCGCTGACAAGTTGAAAAAACCTATATAAGGACGCTAGGGAGCTCAGGAGTCAGCTTGGGGCTCGTGCAGGAGGTTCCCTCTCCCCCTAGCGGCTGGGACCTCTGTTGTATCGTGATCCCGGTGTTTCCTTTTTTGTGGTGTTTTTTGGTAGTGCATCAAATGCCCGTTGGTCTGATTGCGTGTATCACACGTTATTTACGGACATATTCTATTCCATGCGTGACAGCCAGACCTAGATCTCTCTGAGAATCTGCCTCCAGAGCTTACTTTAAATAAAAAGGGGCATTACCAGTATGAGACATGTAGATCAAGAGACCAGACTGTCAGTCATTACATGTCTCATTTTATTAATCTTCTTATGATCTAAATGCCCATATAGACAGCTTAGGACTAGAGATGAGGAAACCGAAGGTTCGTTGCTCGTACCAAACACAGACTTAAAAAAAAAAAAACAACAACAACGGAATTCAGGATCATCTCAGAGCTTGGGTACACTCGGTGCTCGGCCCAGTGCGAGCCGCTTGCAGCGTTTGATCGTCTCACATTGGGGGTAACAACAGATTTATCAGATGTAGTGTGCACCAAAAAAATGGAAAAACTCCACTCACCCACCCTGGAAGTGATCTGTTTATGGCTGACTGCATGTGGGCAGAGACCCAAATTGCCCAATTAGAGACTTCCAATGGGGTTCAGGTCAAGTCCATCAAGACATGTATATTTTTGACCTGAGTCAAGGATAAAAAATGATCAATAGAAGTCTCTGGATCTGTGAATATCACGGACAGCACACGGATAGCATCAATGTTGTCAGTAATTAACATTTCAGTAGATAGGAGAAACTTTGGAATTTATGTATTTTTTTCATACGAGAAATTAACTGACGAAGCTGACCAAATATTGATTAAAATTGGATACAAAATACTAAAGAACAACAATATGGATGACTGAATGAGGGCTTCATTGTCCATGGTGGCCCCCAGTGGAGGTGAAGGTTGGACTTGATGACCTTGTGTGTTCAGACTAATAGGATAACTATGTGATCACTGTCCCTGAAACGTTTCGAGGTGTCCAGACAATTGGCCGCTGTTGAGTTTGCTCAGTAGAGTGTTACGGAAAACATGACTTTAACCGAGTAAAGCCGCTCGCCGTGTTCCCTGCCTCGTTTCATCAGCGAGCTTTCTCCTGAAGTGACAAAGTGCACACAGGAACATCCCGCCGGCATCTGTATCCTGCTCCTGACCATGGCTTATAAATTAGAGAGTTTAACATTATCAAATGTGTCTGAAGTGGCAATAATCCCTTCATACTGTTTGTGCAATCTCAAAAGGTTAAAGGCAAAATAAGAACATTTCAGAGAAGCAGGTAAAGCAGAAAAAGCTCACTGACCTAGATTTATCAAGTCTGGACAAAATGTGTTCATTCCCGTCTGGCTGTATTCTGGCCATTTATCAGAGAGTCTGGAAAGTAGTTTGGTCTAAGAAGTTGGCTTTGGGGAATAAGTAACAATAGGACATACTTAATATTTGTCACCAAGCGCAAACTTTACTGCTTCTCTATTTTGAAGCCCCAATACAATACAGCAATAACGCATCCAGTTAATGGTGATTGAATTTGAGATTGTTCAGGTTTGATTATTCTGTATGTAGACTGATTCATGCTTCCATCAACATCTCACTCTATTAAAAAGACAATTTTATCACAAATTATGAATTTTTGCAATAAACGCCATTACCTACCAGTAGACCACTGCGCAACCAGCTCTGTCCTCACCTATTGTACCATCACCCATTCCCTGTAGACTGTGAGCCCTCGCGGGCAGGGTCCTCTCTCCTCCTATACCAGTCTGTCTTGTACTGTTAATGATTGTTGTACGTATACCCTCTTTCACTTGTAAAGCGCCATGGAATAAATGGCGCTATAATAATAAATAATAAATAATAATAATAATAATTACCTTATTTTGCTTTCTCCTCTCCCAAACACTATGCTGCAGTGCTATTTCTGTGCCCAAGGTCATGCTCCTTTAGAAGCTACTTTTAACTGCTTCTCGACAAAGTTTCGTACACTGGATTCAAAGAATCTGTATATAGGACTTTTGCTGTTTGAGCAAATCTACTCCTTAGGCTATGTTCGCACGTTGCGTTTTTTACCGCGTTTCTGCAGCGTTTTTGGCAGCAGCGTTTTTGTGCCAAAACGCATGTGTTTTTGATTTCCAGCAAAGTCTATGGGAAAAGCAGAAATCCTGTCTGCACTTTGCTTTTTTTTCTGCAGCGTTTAATTTGCATATTTGTGGTCAAAAACCATGCTGAAAAAGAAGCAGCATGTCAGTTGTTTTTGCCATTTCTGCAGCGTTTCCTTAACATTGGAGTCAATGAAAAATGGCAAAAAGCAACCAAAATCACAATTCCTGCGTTTTTCATGCTTTTTACCTGCTTTTCAACTGCGTTTTTGGCTCCAAAAACGCATGCTTTTCTGGCCAAAAATTAATGGGTTCTAATGTTCCTTTACACACACACAATAACCGAAAATTTAAATGTAAAAAATTAATAAACTTTAGCTATTTTTCTGTTAAAATGTGCATAACCACTATTATTACATTAAAAATGATAATTTCCCATATAATTTTATTAAAAGTTAATTTTATACTTTTTTTCTCTTTTTTCATTATTTTTGACTAATTCAACTTTATTTCTCAGTGTCTTGATCTCAAAAACGCATCTGCAGAAACGCAGGTGAAAACGCAGGTAAAAAGCGCTAAAAACGCGGTAAAAACGCATGCGTTTTTAGCGCTAAAAAATTGTCAAAAGCCATTTGGTCAAAAACCAAGGGAAGGAAAACGTGCAGAATAAACTGCAGGTACACCGACGCAACGTGCGGACATAGCCTTACTCCTGTACTCAGACAAAGGAAATCCTAAATTCATTGGTTCAAGATAGTGTACTGATTTTTGTTGAATAGCAGTTAAAAGGAGATTCTAGAAGAGCATGAATCATCATTTACATGTTGGTTTTTTGTCTTTTTAATCTATCCTCTAAATAATTTAATAAGTTTTAAACACTCTCCTGTCTTGATTAGAACTTAATTTAAGAGGATCAAGATAAAAAAAATTATACAGCCCATCTACACATAAGACAAAAGTTAGTTAATCTAAATGACTTTGGCGAGACTATCTGGTCACCAGATGTGCTTGGGGACCATCTGGCCACCTGACGTGTTTGTGGACCACCTGGCCATCTGCCATGTTTGGGAAACATCTGGCCACCTGACATGTTTGGGGATAATCTGGCCACCTGAAGTGTTTGGAGACCATCTGGCCACCTGACATGTTTGGAGACCATCTGGCCACCTGACGTGTTTAGGAATCATTTGGCCACCTAACGTGTTTGAGGACCACCTGGCCACTTGATGTGTTTGGGGACCATATGGCCACCTGACGTGTTTGGGGACCATCTGGCCACCTGACGTGTTTGGGGACCATCTGGCCTCCTGACATGTTTGTGGACCACCTGGCCATCTGCCATGCTTGGGAAACATCTGGCCACCTGACATGTTTGGGAATAATCTGGCCACCTGAAGTGTTTGGAGACCATCTGGCCACCTGACGTGTTTAGGAATCATTTGGCCACCTAACGTGTTTGAGGACCACCTGGCCACTTGATGTGTTTGGGGACCATATGGCCACCTGACGTGTTTGGGGACCATCTGGCCACCTGACGTGTTTGGGGACCATCTGGCCTCCTGACATGTTTGTGGACCACCTGGCCATCTGCCATGTTTGGGAAACATCTGGCCACCTGACATGTTTGGGGATAATCTGGCCACCTGAAGTGTTTGGAGACCATCTGGCCACCTGACGTGTTTAGGAATCATTTGGCCACCTAACGTGTTTGAGGACCACCTGGCCACTTGATGTGTTTGGGGACCATATGGCCACCTGACGTGTTTGGGGACCATCTGGCCACCTGACGTGTTTGGGGACCATCTGACCACCTGACATGTTACATGACACATGTTACATGTGACATGACAAGGGGACCTTCCTGCTCTCCAGAACATTAGAAATGTCAATGCCTGATCCTTTATGTTTTCAGTCCAGAAAAGCTGCTGTCAGTGAATTTTTCCCATTTGCCCATTGAAATACTGCATTGATTACATGATATTTTGATAACAATAGTACTGAAACATGTTATGTATTATGTTATGTATAATATGATCTTCTCTTTATACAGGACTATTTCAGTGAAAACTCACCATCAAGCTGTGAATTTCAATATATTTGAGGGAATGGTTTGCCACGGAGTCCCCCTCGTAACCATTGCTGGTGGAAGAGTTGTATATGAGAATGGAGCCCTGCACACTGTACCCGGCCACGGCAAATATATCCCAAGAAAACCATTTTCTGACTACGTCTACAGCAGGGTTTTAAAAAGAGATGAGGTGAGCCAATGGAGAGGGATTTAGAAAGCGCATCAATCTCGGGAGGGGGGCTTAAAGGGAATGTCTCATTACAGACAACTTTGGAAAAACAGTTGTTTTGCTGGGAAAAGTTGCTATACAGTTCGGCAGCTATTCAACAGATCCAGAGCCGCTACTTAGGGATTATTTCAGTGTCAGACTAAAGCTCCCGGGACCCAAAGGAGATTATTCAGAGGGTCCTACCCATCTACGCTTTGGTGAATGGCTCCAAATGGGATCGTCATATGCCGAACGTCGGAAGTCTATAATTGTGCCAGATCCTGGGTGTTTTTCCTCTGCCTTCTAAAGAAGGGTCCAAATGGGGTTCTAAAGAGGGGTCAAAATGGGGCACCCCCACCCCACATTACATACCTAAGCTCTCAAAGCCATACTTACCAACATTTATAGCACTTAATTCATGCCCAAATGCCCCCCTTCTCTGAGATTGCCCCCAAAACAACCACTTTTGGGCAAAGTTTGCTAAACTCTACTCCATTTTGCAGTCTGGTTTATATGATTTTTCAGACTTTTGGAAAAGTATAAGTATGGGTGAGACCTATGGTGCCTTGATTTGACTAACTCAGGATCTGTGTAAGATTACGTTTCCTTGTTGTTCTTTTTTTGCATTTTTTACCTCATTTTCATTAATATTGAAATCCAAGTAGACGACGCCAGCGACTTCTTCTATCACTGATGTTACCAATATAATACATTTCTACCCATTTTATTACACAACTAAAAAAAAAACCAAAAAACACAAGAAATTAGAAGGCTGTGTAGTTTGAGAACAGAATTTTTTTTTCATTTTTTTTTGCCAAAATTAGGATTAAATCCTAAACAAAAAAAGTACACTAATGAATTAATGCATTTCCTCTTTTTTTTGCCTAATTTTTAGTGTTTTATGCCTCTTTTTATTTGTACCTAATTCTTCTTTGAATTAGAGCATTTTTTTATTTTATATTTTTTTTTTTAAAGTCTATTTTCTATTTGCTTTCCTCTTATTTTCTTATCCTTGGCATTGTGGGCTGAGTTTGGAGTTTCCAGATGTTTTCAGCTGATTCATCAATTGCAACTTTTTAAAAAGTTGCAAAATTTGGTGTTGATAAACTCCATTCCACCCTTAAAGTGATGTTATGTAGATATTTTTATGCAAATTTTGTGCTATTTTACGAAATGCGCAACATTTTTTGCACTAAAACAATTGCAAAACACGTAAAAAGGCAAAAATAAAAGATGATTTTTGACTTTGCACAAAACTCATGAACTGCAGGCACAAATTTAAAGAATTTGGGGCAAAAACTGGCAAAGATTGCTACAAGATAAAAAATAAATAATTAAAAAAAAATAATAAAAACAAAATCTCAAAATTATGAATCTGAGCCTATATCTTCAATTTATGCACCCATCCTTACTCCAATAAGATGCTGGTCTATGAACAGCTCCAGTACAGGTCAGTATGTCCATAGTGGACATTGCCCCTAGTGGTGGAATCAAGCAGCTACAATTTTGTAATTTTGTACCTATCTTCTTACTCTAACAAAAAAAGAATGCAAATGCATTTGATTTATTTATATTACTAAAAAGCTCCAAAATAATTTATTCTGATTGTTTTAACATTATAATACTAGGATTAATATAAATAGAACTGGTTCCTTACAAGGTTACCATTGGCTACTATCTACCCCCTTTTCCTGCAGCAAAATGTAAAAAAAATATATAAAGCAAAAGACCTAATTTATGCAATTTTGTAATGCAATTTTGAAGAATTGTACTCTGTTTCTAGTGCGTTTTTAAAGGGAATCTGTCAGCAGGTTTTTGCTATGTAATCTGAGAGCAGCATCGTGTAGGGGCAGATATTCTGATTCCAGTGTGTCACTTATTGGATTGCTTTACGCAATTTTGTTAGAATCCTTGTTTTTTTCTGCTGTATATGAAACAGTGGTCAGAATGTTGAGCGCTATATAACCCCGCCCACAGCTCTGATTGGCAGCTCCCTGTGTATATTGTAAATTGTCAGTAAGCTGCCAATAAGTGTTGGAGGCGGGGTTATACAGATTAGCCTGACAGCTCTGCACGTGATATCTAGTCCTCTAGTAATAATCTTTGCTGATAAAACACTGATTGTTCCGGAACTACAACACACTGCCAAATATTCTTGGAATCAGGCTCTCTTTCCCTATATTCTGCTGCTCCTAGAATAAATATCAAAAAAGCTGATGGATTCCATTTACATTTAACCCCCCCCCCCCATCATGAATTCCAATCTGACCCCTGAACCATACAGTACTTTGAACTCCATCATTTTATTGTCAATCTATTTACCAAGCTCTTCTTTCTCAGGTATGTCAGCCGGTTCCAGTGCAGAGAGAACCATATACAGGAGAAGTCATCCAGATCAAATAAATGGTGCGTTGTTTCCTATGATGTTAATGTGTGATATTCCTGCGACTCCCAGTAAAAGCAGGACAGCTACATTTATCCCCAAATTACACAAGATTTCTCAAATGAATTATTGCTACGTTGAAAATACGGCATTTATAGTTATGTTGTATTATGTTGTTTTTATGGAAACTGAGATATTGACATCCTGAAAAAAAATTCATTTAAAGAGGACTGTGCTATATATGCGAGTCATTTTTTTTGTCTTGTCATGATAAAGTTTTAGTGGGTCTTTAAAGAGAACCAACCAGCAGGATTTTCATATATAAAGTAAAGCCAGTGCTATACTGGTGCTAGGATGCTGAATATAAGCATAGCTTTTGTTCATAGATTGGATGTTTTATTTAAAAAATACGTGCAAGTAAAGTTCCAGCAATCCACTGCTATTTGATTGACAGGTGCAACAGGAAGTGAATATGTGGGTCGGATTTTGCTGTCTGTTCCCGCCCCTGTCTGCTGCCTGGCCTTCCTCCGCCTATCCCCATCATAGACGTTAATTCCGACACCAGTGCACTATCTTTTGGAATTATTGTATAAAAGTCTTTACTCAGATGGCGGCGGAGTCGGCGCCTGCGGATAGCACTTTCTCTGCTGCCATCTTTGTGTACACTGTCTTCTTTGAGTGGACTGCAGTATGTACTATGCATGGGTGGCGCTTGTGTGGTGCCCCTGAGGCTTCAGTCGCCACAGGGTACTGCACCTCACCAGAGGAGCAGTATTGATCCAGACTAAGGAGGAGGTCATTCCCGGTAAACCACCACAACACACTGTTAGATGCCCTCTCACTGGGAGCGGGCTAGGGTAGAAACATGGGAGGGTGGCCATCAGTTATGTAGTGGACCCTTTGCTCACTAGAACCCGGGGGAGAAGAGCTTGCCACAAGGGAGCAAGGCGACAGACACACTCAGACAGTTGGAGTTAGACGCTGACACTGGATAGTACCAGACACGGAACAAGTGAGACGTTGGGAGAACACGGTCGCTGAGGGGAGAGTTGTGCCATAGCTCCCACAGGACCGAGTGCACACTACAGGGTGCGGAGCCCTAGGCTGGTGGGCACTTCACGTCCCGTCAGCAGAATCCACCGGGCAGAGGATTTCAAGTCTTCTGGCCCACACCAAGCGCCTGGGACACAGCAGCATATAGAGCCAGGAACTGTGACAACAGAGCGGTACCAGTAACGGACTTGCACTGTCTGCTAGATGGGACAGGAACGGGGTCCTTTCAAGGACTCGGGTCTCCATGTGGCTTTAGGCTGCAAGGACTCACACAAGACAGTGCAGGGAGGAAGGACTCACAGAACGAAACACCGGTTCTGACCTCCGAACTATGCGGGATCGGCTGGGGCCCAACACCAGAGGAGTCTGGCAGTCCAAAGGTGGTGACATCTCAGTGAGTAAAGAACTTTAACTGCAACCGCTGTGTCGTCCAGTCCTTGCTGCGTCCCGCACACCTTTAATAAAGTGGACTACTACTCCCAACCTCCTTGTGGGCCTGAGCTCTACCTGAGGAGAGCTGTACCAACATAGCTGCACTACCATCTGCCCTCAGGGGAAACCACTTGCAGCGGCGGCTCCTATTGTAGCTGCACATGTGACGCCCCTGGACTATCAGGTCGTCACAGGGTACTGCACGCTCTTTCTCTTTAGTGCAGTATTCAAATCCCTCATTGTTCTAGGTCCCCATCTTACAGTGCTGCCTCCAACAGCAAATCAAATCCTAGCTAAACCCTGCACCACACCCACCAGGACACATGTGGGTGGCTTGAGCGGAATAGGGTCGCCCACCTAGGGGGCAGTAAGGGGAGGTGAGGAGTGTAGTGAGCAGTAGTGAAGTGGAGTAGTGAAGTGGAGGAGGCAAGGAGTAGTGGCTCCCAGGAGAAGCTGACTAGGTTGCAGACGGTGGTCTGGACCTAGAGGAGTCGGACTCTCGGTCGCAAAAGACTGAGGCATGGTGCTTGGACCTGTCAAAGAGGACAGTCAGCAGCCTGGTCCGGGACCGAAGGCATGGCGGGGTATATGGACCCTAGGTCGGGGAGAAGCTTAAGGCAACCCAGCAATTAACCTGCGGAGAACGGAGCCTTTATGGACTGTTCCCACTAGCTCCAGAATCGGGGCACTAGCGCAACAAGGGGGATAGGGCTTTCCATACAAGCAGCCCACTAAAATCCCAAGCGTGAGCCCAGAGAGCAGGCTCCCATACTTAGCCACAGTGGGGAGTGGGGCCCGGCAAGTTTCAGACTACTGGGCCACCACGGTGAATTTAAACTTTGTGCCGGGAGGCAAGTCACGGATCACTAGGCAGCACTGCAGGGGACGGGACCGGCACGAGCTCCCCTTTGAGAGGCAACGGCACCCAGAGATTTGGTGTACCCGGTTGTCAGCGTCTGCTTATTGGCTGAGTGAGTACCTGAGTGATTTCCCCTTCACGGCATCCGGTATCATCATCTAGAGTCCTGGGGCTTACCCCTACCCGTGGAGGGCAACAACACCTGGCTGCCCCACTCCATCACTCTGGGAACTCCCAACGGCAGCGGCGGTACTCCCAGTTACCGCACACCACGGGTGGCGTCACGAACTATACCTCCCTTGTAAATATCCCCCTTTTTACTTTATAGTGTGGCCCCTAAGCCCCTGGGTCCGGAGACCCTCAAGCCATGAACGGATACTACCCCCGGATCCGAGCGGTTTGATCCGCTGCTGGGGTGGCACACACACCACAGGTGACATCACAAATAGCTACCACCCCCATCATCATCCCTCCATTTATTGACACCGCCGGGGTCACGGGACATGGCCTAGCCGCTGTGACATCCCAAACCCCCGCACCGGCTTGTCACTTGCGCCCTCACATCCTCTGCTCTCGCTATGACCATGGGAGCCCGCAGTCACAACAGAACTGCAGATCACCCACTAAATTGCGTCAACGATCTCCTGTGTAGTGTGCGGCTCGTATTCTCCTGGGTACAATCTGTGGTGAGCTGATTTTGTGGGCGGTCTGCAGTTCTGTTGTGACCGCGTATGCTCCCTCAGTCACAAAGGGAGCAGCGGATGCGAGGATTCATGCGCCCCCCTCGCATAGCACATACTGCAGTCCGCTGAAAGAAGACAGTGTTCACAAAGATTCCACCTGAGATAGTGTCACGGGCGGCGGGGCGCTGCACTCGCTGACGCTCGGGTTCGGCGCTGCTGCTGCGCTGCTCAGTGGCTCGAGCGGTGAGCCGGATCCGGGGACTCGAGCGGCGCTCCTCGCCCGTGAGTGAAAGGGGGTTGTTTGTTTGGGGGTTTAGTCTATGACGCCACCCACGGGTTGTGGTGAAGATGGGCACCACCGCTGCTGGTGACGGGGATCCCGGGAGTGATGGCAGGGAGCAGCTGGGATGTTGTTTTACCCCTCCGTGGGTAGGGGTTGGTGGTCCCGGGGCCCGGTGGTATGACGGGGAGGCAGGGTTGGTGAGGTGCAGGGTTGCAGGGACAGTGCGGCGCGGTGCCGAATGGCACGGTTGTACTCACTCAGACAGAAAGTCACACAGTCTCCGGTAAACCAAACAGCGGGATGGACGGGTCCCGCAGCCGGCTGCAGTGTCTCTCCCCGGACAGGTGATGGCGGCTGTCTTTCCCTGCACCTATGTGTACTGTGTTGACTCCGATGGCTTCCCAACGGTAGCCCGCTCCCCGGCGTAAGGATGCCGGAGGAGCCCGTTTTGCCCGCAGGCGCTGGCCCTCGGATCTCTAGCTTGTGGCGGTAGCTGTATATCCTCACGGTGCGGACGGTTGCCTTCTGACGGGACTTGGTTGTTAGGAAACCCCTGGGGTTCTGGTCACTATTGGATTTGACCTTTGTCGGCGGCTCCAAGCCTGGTCGGGGTCCGAAGGCCCTGCCTGTGTGTGCTAGCTTCACTTCGCTCCCCGGTTCGGTACCGGCGGGCCACTGCCCGACCCCGGTCCTACGGTTCCGCGTTGATCCACCACTCCTGCAGACGGCCACCACCGTCTGCCAACCTTGCTGTCAGTGCCTGGGCCACACACCCAGACACTTGCAGTACTTTCCACTTCAACCTCCTAAACTCATCTGACTACCTTTTCCCGCCTCCAGGCCTGTGAACTCCTCGGTGGGCGGGGCCAACTGCCTGGCTCCGCCCCACCTGGTGTGGACATCAGACCCTGGAGGGAGGCAAGGATTTGGTGTCTGGCTAATGTTACTGTCTGGGGGATGGGGGTGTGTGAGTGTCTTACCTGTGACGACCTGGCTAGTCCAGGGCGCCACATTCCCCCTTGGTAAAATGCAGACCGTCCGCGGGCTGCCCGTCCATCACTGGTTTTATTTTTCTTTTTCAAACTGCAAAATGTAAAACATTAAACATATGCATACTTTTTAGGACACTTGAACGTTGCACATGAAAACACATTTTTAATAACAGACGGACGGACGGATGTCTTCCGCTCTCCCACCCAAGCAACCTAGCCCTGATGCGGCCCTAAGAAGTGGGCAGCACCCCTTGACCCCAGTACAGGTTCAGGCTGCCCGAGCGGGAACGGGTACGGTTGCTTGCACCCGACTGTCACTTCAGGGGACCCCACGTCCAAGGGGGACCCCTGACCCCCGGAGGATCGCCACCGGTTACGGTAGTGGCGGACCTGGGCCATCACTTTCCTCCAGGCCCATCCTCCAAATCAGCCTCTCCAGAGGCGGCAACGGTTTCCATCCCACAACATTATTTACAAGCCCACAAGTTCGTGGGTGCCCTGCAAGTTGTCGGGCCTGTTCATGAATAGTTTCTCATGTGGGTATGGAGGGGGTTAACTTTAACAGGGATAACTCCAGTTCCAACGGGGACAGTTCTCTTCTCGGACAGAATCAGGTAAGTTTTCGGTTGGATTAGTTTAACAGGAACAACAGTGCTGGGGGTCCCAACAGGGACAACTGCTGCAACGGTGGACCGCTGCCTACTACTTCAGGTCGACCTCCTCACAGACCTGCTCCACCTCGACATCCTGCTGGCAAGGCGGGGGACGGGACTGGGACTCTGCCTGGAAGCTGCGGCCTTCCTTCACCTTTACATCGAGGGCAAACCAGCCCCTCTCCCCGCAGTGTCGGGTGTAAGACACGAGGTCTCCTGGCAACAGGTCTCGGCCGGGGTGGCCGGTTGGCAAATGGGCATGTACGTCCCGGCGGGCCATGAATACTTCGGCCTCCAGGCCCGGTTCATAGATAAAGCCGTAGCCCCGATGGGGGTCAAATCTTCGAACCTGGCCTTCGTACACCGGGCCCCGTACCCGGAAGGTGGCATGGCGAAGGTGGTCTTTTTCATGGATGGTGCGGGCTACGACCTCAGCCTATTGCCGCTCCCTCTCGGCAATCACCCGGCCCAGCGGGGTTGGCTCCCTGTCCCAATAAGGGGCGTCTGCATGCCCCCACGCACGGGTCGGGCCCCGCGGGACTTCCGTTACGCTGCCCACAACTGGCGCCCTTTTTGGAAGCTCCCGCGGTGACATGGCCTGGGGTGCTGCCTCGCAGCGACGACCCGGTGCAGCCTCCGACGAGGCTTGGGGTCTGGGAACAGGGGTCTTTACCGGCTGGGCCTCCGCTTCCTCCTGAGGAGGACGGATCTCCGGAGCCGGGATAATCTTGGGTTCGGCCACTTCCGGTGGTTTTCACGGACGGGCACCTCCCGCCGGACTTTTCCCGGTAGCAGTTCGGGTTGCCTGCGGACGTCGCTTGCCGGCTGGTCCTTCAGGGCGGACGGGCGGAGCTCCGCTACCAGTGGTGGGGATATCGGACCTAGTGGCGGGGCAGCAGCAACCGGCATGGATAGCGGGGGAGGCAGCAGGGCGAGCGAGCACAGACCGGGCTCCTCAGCCACAGCGACTGGTCCTACTTGGACACAGGGACGTGGGTCATTTACCCGCTCTTCCAACTCTGCCTCCACCTCGCGTCTCCGCACGGCCGTCGCTATCTCCGCCATTTCGGCCACCCATCCTTGCAGGAAGGACTCGACTTGGGCCTGCAGGCGGCTGCACATTCTGGTGGTCCGGACCTCCACCCACGCCGCTGTTCCTGGCGTGGGCTCTGTGGTTTTAGCGGTGCCGGACAGACGGGACATGCTGTGCAGCAATCTTCCAGGAACCAGTTGGTTTGCAGAGCCCTGGCGTCCCTGCTTTTATAGCCGCAGCTACATGCGGCCGGACGCCATCCTTCCCCCCATGGTATTTCTTCGACACTCCCTCTTCATTGGCGGGGCTTTCCTTTTCACGCCTCCTCTGCTCGGAGGAGACGCTCGAGCGGGAAAATCTTTGTGCCCAAGATGGCGGAATTCAAAATTTTTCGGCCGGACGCCGCCGGCGGGGACTGCAAGGCGCACTTCTACTGGTAAGTAGATCGGCACGATCCTGATTGTGATGCCAAGTTGTCGCGGGCAGCGGGGCGCTGCACTCGCTAACGCTCAGGTCCGGCACTGCTGCTGCTGCTCGGTGGCTCGAGCGGTGGGCCGGATCCGGGGACTCGAGCGGCGCTCCTCGCCCTTGAGTGAAAAGGGGTTGTTTGTTTGGGGGATTTAGTCAGTGACGCCACCCATGGGTTGTGGTGAAGATGGGCACCACCGCTGCTGGTGACGGGGATCCCGGGAGCGATGGCAGGGAGCAGCTGGGATGTTGTTTTACCCCTCCGTGGGTAGGGGTTGGTGGTCCCGAGGCCGAGTGGTGTGACGGGGAGGCAGGGTTGGTGAGGTGCAGGGTTGCAGGGACAGCGCGGCGCGGTGCCGAATGGCACGGTTGTACTCACTCAAACAGAAAGTCACACAGTCTCCGGTAAACCAAACAGCGGGATGGACGGGTCCCGCAGCCGGCTGCAGTGTCTCTCCCCGGACAGGTGATGGCGGCTGTCTTTCCCTGCACCTATGTGTACTGTGTTGACTCCGATGGCTTCCCAACGGTAGCCCGCTCCCCGGCGTAAGGATGCCGGAGGAGCCCGTTTTGCCCGCAGGCGCTGGCCCTCGGATCTCTAGCTTTTGGCGGTAGCTGTATATCCTCACGGTGCGGACGGTTGCCTTCTGACGGGACTTGGTTGTTAGGAAACCCCTGGGGTTCCGGTCACTATCGGATTTGACCTTTGTCGGCGGCTCCAAGCCTGGTCGGGGTCCGAAGGCCCTGCCTGTGTGTGCTAGCTTCACTTCGCTCCCCGGTTCGGTACCGGCGGGCCACCGCCCGACCCCGGTCCTACGGTTCTGTGTTGATCCACCACTCCTGCAGATGGCCACCACCGTCTGCCAACCTTGCTGTCAGTGCCTGGGCCACACACCCAGACACTTGCAGTACTCTCCACTTCAACCTCTTAAACTCATCTGACTACCTTTTCCCGCCTCCAGGCCTGTGAACTCCTCGGTGGGTGGGGCCAACCGCCTGGCTCCTCCCCACCTGATGTGGACATCAGACCCTGGAGGGAGGCAACAAGGATTTGGTGTCTGGCTAATGTTACTTTGGTGTCTGGCTAATGTTACTGTCTGGGGGATGGGGGTGTGTGAGTGTCTTACCTGTGACGACCTGGCTAGTCCAGGGCGCCACAATAGCGCTATGCACAGGCACCGACTCCAACGCCATCTTAGTGAAGACCTTTATGTAATACTTGCAAAAGATAGTGTGTAGGTGTCTAAATTATCATCTATGATGGCGACAGGTGGAGGAAGACCAGGCAGGCAGACAGGGGCGGGAATAGGTAGCACATATTCCCTTCCTGTTGCACCTGTCAATCAAATAGCAGTGCATTGCTGTAACTTTACTTGCAAATATGTCTGAAATAAAACATCCAGTCTCAGAACAAAAGGTATGGTTACATTCAGCATCCTAGCGCTGGTATAGTACTGGCTTTACTTTATATATGAACATCCTGATGGTTGGTTCCCTTTAAAAAGTTATTGCTATTTCCGCCTTTCACGGCAGAGACAGTAATAAAGTCCTTCAAGCTCTGATCACTTGATGTGGAGAGATGGAAACCACCGAGAGCAGCTGGTTCGATAACCCCCCCCATAAAAATGAACAGGAGTTATGGAAGCAGTGTAGCCCAGTAATGAGCAACAAATTACAGAAACAGCACGCGGTAGCTCAGCCGCTCTTGCGTCTTTCCCTAGCGCCACCTCTACTTATCGAGGTCTGGATGGAGTTAGTCTTTTATGGTTGAGGTGGGAATGAGATAGGAATGACCCTTTAACTTTATACAATCGCCACTATCCATACTTATTATTTTCGTATGTTTATTTTTTTTTCCTGCTTAAAGTAATTGCTTCTGTTATTTTATTTCTCTAAAGGACAATATATCTGTGATGGCAATCAAAGTTGGAAATGAAGAAAAACCAAATGGTGCAGTATAGCGCACCCGCCGCCATTCCTCCACTCTGCATCGCTTACTCTTCCGAGAGAGACTCACTAAATGTTTCCTTGTTTCCCATCAGTCATTGCTCTTATAACCAAAGGTTGCAACCCTTGCCGACCATTTTGATACCTATGGGCAATATACTATGGTCACTGAGTATGCAGTATACCATATTTGATGTAGTTTGAAGCTTTTATTTGCTCTAACCAGTTATGTACCAAATATATTGTAGGTATTATTAATATATCAGCTATAGAATTACTATAGGTTGTTTTCTTTACTTCCATAGAGCTGGGTAGAAAAGCTACAATTTATCATTTGTAACAACTTATTATATGTGGCTTCTTATAAAGCTGGTTATACCCATCACATAGGCCAAACGCTTCTTCTGTCGGGAGCAAGCTCTCATCATCCTCCATAGACATGACCTGGTCAAATGTGCAGGTACTCCGAAAGAGGAAGGGGATAACCAGACACCGGGGGGGGGGGGGGGGGGAATGGATCGGGCATTGAAATTCAACATGCCTGATCCCTTTTCCCCCACCACCCTACGTTTTTTGTCGGGGGAGAGTTAGGAGGCCCTTATACATATTAGATGGTCTGCAGGTCCCATCAAAAGTGACAGGTACAGCTGACATATTTACTCTATTGTGTATGACTTAGATCTTATCTACTTTTTAACAGGGGACTAATAAGAAGCAATTAAATGACAAAAGCAACTGTGCTACATCAACAATATATAAATTATGATCCAAATTTGTATATATAATTAATATACAGTATATACGGTTGCTCGGTACTCGTAACGAGGATTTTGACACTCGGACTGGCTCGGAAGATCTTGCTGAAAATGCTTGAGTTTCTCATTGACTTCCATTATTCATGGTGCAGGAGTTGAGCCCGTCAAAGCGGACGACCTGCTGGTTACATGTACTGAGCACCTGAGCATGGTAGTGCCCGCTCATCACTAGTTGCAAGTACCGAGCACCCGAGCATGGTAGTGCCCGCTCATCCCTAGTTATGAGTATTCAGCACCCAAGCATGGTAGTGCTCGCTCATCACTAGTTACGAGTACTGAGCACCTGAGCATGGTAGTGCTCGCTCATCACTAGTTACCAGTACTGAGCACCCGAGCATGGTAGTGCCCGCTCATCACTAGTTACGAGTACTGAGCACCTGAGCATGGTAGTGCTCGCTCATCACTAGTTATGAGAACAAAGCAGTGCCCGCTCATCACTAGTTACGAGTACTGAGCACCTGAGCATGGTAGTGCTCGCTCATCACTAGTTATGAGAACAAAGCACCTGCGCATGGTAGTGCCCGCTCATCACTAGTTACGAGTACTGAGCACCTGAGCATGGTAGTGCCCGCTCATCACTAGTTACAAGTACTGAGCACCCAAGCATGGTAGTGCTCGCTCATCACTAGTTACGAGTACTGAGCACCTGAGCATGGTAGTGCCCGCTCATCACTAGTTACAAGTACTGAGCACCCGAGCATGGTAGTGCTCGTTCATCACTAGTTACGAGTACTGAGCACCTGAGCATGGTAGTGCTCGCTCATCACTAGTTATGAGAACAAAGCACCTGAGCATGGTAGTGCTCGCTCATCACTAGTTACGAGTACTGAGCACCTGAGCATGGTAGTGCTCGCTCATCACTAGTTACGAGTACTGAGCACCTGAGCATGGTAGTGCTCGCTCATCACTAGTTACGAGTACTGAGCCCCCGAGCATGGTAGTGCTCGCTCATCACTAGTTACGAGTACTGAGCACCTGAGCATGGTAGTGCTCGCTCATCACTAGTTACCAGTACTGAGCACCCGAGCATGGTAGTGCCCGCTCATCACTAGTTACCAGTACTGAGCACCCGAGCATGGTAGTGCCCGCTCATCCCTAGTTACGAGTACCGAGCACCTGAGCATGGTAGTGCTCGCTCATCACTAGTTACGAGTACTGAGCACCCAAGCATGGTAGTGCCCGCTCATCACTAGTTAGGAGTACTGAGCACCTGAGCATGGTAGTGCTCGCTCATCACTAGTTACGAGTACTGAGCACCTGAGCATGGTAGTGCTCACTCATCACTAGTTACCAGTACTGAGCACCTGAGCATGGTAGTGCCCGCTCATCACTAGTTACGAGTACTGAGCACCTGAGCATGGTAGTGCCCGCTCATCACTAGTTACGAGTACTGAGCACCCGGGCATGGTAGTGCTCACTTGTCACTAGTTACGAGCACCTGAGCATGGTAGTGTTCGCTCATCACTAGTTACGAGTACCGAGCCCCCGAGCATGGTAGTGCTCACTCATCACTAATAATTAGTAAAGACATTTTAGTTTTATATTGGGGAGCAGTACAACCTGACTTCAACTACTACTTATATCACAATGTAGAATTCTGAAATATTGGAAGGAGACTTTGATGTCGAGACCATGGGTGTTAATACCAGTTAAATTAAAATAACTGATTTCAGCTGGATCTATTATTTCTCTTCCATTGGAAACTGATCCAGTGAGTAAAAAACAAATCCTTTACAAATGAAAGAAAAACAGAAGGCTAATTAGTGGATCCGTTTTCCATAGACTTAAGTGTTAAACAATACGGATCCAGCTGAAATTAGTTATTTAAAAATGGACAAAAATGTTCTGTCTACACAACTCTTTTTTGGCAATGGATTGTTGTCGGATCTGTTCTAATGGATGATTACTGGACGTGTGAACGTATCCTAACACTGACTGAAAATGCAGGGGTAGATCACTTATTGAAGAACTAGAGCATCAAACATCTGTTTCAGATGTACCTAAAATGTTTATCAGCAGTTCCCTATATAGTGTTTTGTTTTTTTCATTAAATCTGTGTAAATGTGCATGTAGTGTAGTCAGTGTATTAATATACACACCTACTTTCACTTTCTCTGAGATCCAGCACCGTTCTGCTCCTCTTCTCAGTGATGTCAGCACCTTTCAGACTGTCCGGGTCACTCTATGTTTTTGTAGAATGGCGCAGGGCAGTAATCATGGGCAAAGGATTTACTCCGGACGCCCGGAAGTCTACATAAAAGACATGATCCTGGCTGGGTGTGTTGACTTCAGCAGCGTGGGATGTATGAAGGTGCAGGCCACATGCTGTTGCTGTTATCGGCTGGCCAGGACCAACAAGCAATTTGAGAGACAAATAGTTCTTTTTCCGTAACAGTTCTTTGCTAGACAGTTGCAGCAACTCTCCAATTACAAGGTTACACACGAGATAGCAGGTATAACATATCCAGTACGTTTCAGTTTCACCACACATTGTCAGACCCATGTCAAGTTTCCAGAGTTGCCTCAATTAATTCTGGTGCCAAAAGACCCAGTGCAACCAAGTCCAACACACCAGTACAGTAGTGACGTTCCCCTTCCCTATAATGGTTTCACATCTAGTCTCTATATGGGTTCTATTATTCCCAAGGTAAGGCCTTAAGGATGCTTTACACACTGTGACATCGCTAACGACATATCGTCGGGGTCACATCGTTAGTGACGCACATCCGGCGCCGTTAGCGACATCGCAGCGTGTGACACCAAGGAGCAACGATCAACGAGCGCAAAAAACGTGAAAAATCGTTGCTCGTTGACACGACGCTCCTTTTCATAATATCGTTGGTGGTGGATCGCTATGTGTGACACCGCAGGAATGACGAACATCTCCTTACCTGCGTCCACCGGCAAGGAGGAAGGAAGGAGGTGGGCGGCATGTTCTGGCCGCTCATCTCTGCCCTCCTCTGCTATTGGACGGCTGCCGTGTGACGTCGCTGTGACGCCGCACAAACCGCCCCCTTAGAAAGGAGGCGGATCGCCGGCCAGAGCGACGTCGCAGGGAAGGCAAGTCCGTGTGACGGGTGTTAGCGATGTTGTGCGCCACAGGCAGCGATTTGCTCGTGTCGCACAACCGCCGGGGGCGGGTACGCTCGTTAGCGATATCGGTACTGATATCGCAGCGTGTAAAGTACTCTTAAGGCCTCCTGGTCATTTACAGAGACCCTGCTACGTGACAGTAAATTTCACCCAAATCCTTTACAGTTTAAAAGGATCTGGCTCTAACTGCAATCTAGCTCCAAATAATTGAGGCCGTTCTGTCCAAAGGTTGATCTTTATCCCTAGATAATAATAAATTGGAGATTTTTCATAAAGAGAAAAAGCTCACCAACCAGCGCTGAATAATAGGATTATTTGATATTTTAATATTTTATTAATCAGCAGTATAAAAATAACAATGAATAATAATACTATTACATAGGACAAAACACAAAAAAAAACAAAAAAACCAAAATAGATATACGAACAAGAGGGAGTATAATAAAACTGTACTATCGTGGGGCCCACGAATATTAGTAGGTATTAGTAAAACTAAAGGTCCGACCAAGAAAAACAACTTCCTCAGAAATAACCAAAAAATGAGTAGGTGATAGTTATAAAAGTTTTTTTACCCAAGGGGGGTACCACGTTCGTACTAGCCCATATGTGAGGGCAAAGGTTCCTTCTGGCGAATGCTAGTGCACAGATGAATCCTTCAAAATCGATTAAATTGCGCTGACATCCACGCTGCAAGTTTTCACGGTCCCTAAATGAGATTGAATATGCCGCGCTTCTACCACAAGTTCTGACAGGCAGAGGGATCAGTGCACCAGGGACTCGTTACAAGTCCCGGTGTATATTACCTGACACCCGCGCTGGCATGGGAACTCCGTGAAGTATGGTCCTTGCGTGGAATGATTCTCTCTCACAGCTGGAGAGGAGGGAATAATGCCGGGTTGAGATTTGCCAAAATCCTTAGATCCAAGCAGGATATTGGTTGAGAGTTACTGAAGCAAGATTGCACCGTCCCAGAGCGTAGATTCCTCCGTGCACCTTGCTTAAACGTTCAGTTGCCAGTAAATCGACAGAGTCCGTAATCGATAGAAACAAGCAGACAAATACGTCCACTTCACAATATTAAACTGAGCTAGATCCGACGCGCGTTTCGGGGGCGTCACCAGTCCCCCTTTCCTCAAGGAAGGGGGACTGGTGACGCCCCCGAAACGCGCGTGCACTGATCCCTCTGCCTGTCAGAACTTGTGGTAGAAGCGCGGCATATTCAATCTCATATTCAATCTCATTTAGGGACCGTGAAAACTTGCAGCGTGGATGTCAGCGCAATTTAATCGATTTTGAAGGATTCATCTGTGCACTAGCATTCGCCAGAAGGAACCTTTGCCCTCACATATGGGCTAGTACGAACGTGGTACCCCCCTTGGGTAAAAAAACTTTTATAACTATCACCTACTCATTTTTTGGTTATTTCTGAGGAAGTTGTTTTTCTTGGTCGGACCTTTAGTTTTACTAATACCTACTAATACCTACTAATATTCGTGGGCCCCACGATAGTACAGTTTTATTATACTCCCTCTTGTTCGTATATCTATTTTGTTTTTTGTTTTTTTTTGTTTTTTTGTGTTTTGTCCTATGTAATAGTATTATTATTCATTGTTATTTTTATACTGCTGATTAATAAAATATTAAAATATCAAATAATCCTATTATTCAGCGCTGGTTGGTGAGCTTTTTCTCTTTATGAAAAATCTCCAATTTATTATTATCTATTTGTATCCAGGCAATTTTGGGGTGTTTTTTGCCTATAAACCAGCTGCAGAATTTTAAGTGAATTGTTGGATCTAGCGCTTACTTCTGTCCTTGGACAATCTATTAACCTGATCTTTATCCCTGTCAATGTTCTTGTCTATTCCCAAGCCATTATCAGGGTTCGTGCTATCTCAAGTCCAGTCTCTCACTCCTCCTACCACAAGTCACCCAAAGCATGCAGCCCGAACAGCCAGCAGACTATTTGTCTAATGTTCTTCACACCGGATGGTGTGAAGAACATTATTCACATTACAAGACTTGTCTTGTCTTGTCTTCAGGGGTAGGCAAACAACCATCACAGTCTATCCTCTCTATGCGTGAGCAGGAAATTTATTTTTCAATGTAAATCTATGAGCCTCGTTCTGAGCCTCGATATACATTGTAAAAGCGACTTCTGTGTAACAAAGCGCAGTGTGACCTAGATCATCTGAAGAGTGGTGATGTCACTGAGAAGAGGAGCAGAACGGTGCTGGATCTCGGGGAAGGTGGCGGTAAGTGTCTATATTATACACACTACAGTACAGGCATTTATAAACAGATTTAATGAAAAAAAACAAACAAACAACCTTATGGGAGGACTTCACTAACAACCCCACAAGACATATTAAATGCTAGAAATATTATATATGCTACACAATATCATTTGTCACTGACTTGTTGGATTATATGTAATGGACGTTGCATGTTTTTTAATCTACAATAAAACTAAAGTAATACATAAAAAATAAAACATTTTATTTACAGATTTTAATGTTTCAGGGTAATAAAAGAACAGCTCAAAAAGTGGCACAGGATTACATGGGCACTGATATGTATGTTCTGTATCTATAGTCTGGCATCATAAAATGGTAACGGTTTTTAATTAAAGATATTCTAAAACACTATGATAAAAGCACAACTGTATAGGCCCAGTGTGGGCATTCTATAAATGGCAAACTACTGTATAGGTGCTACGTGTTTGCACTGTGTTAAAAATACACTATACAGAGGAAAGTATTGGAGCACTTTCATATTACACCTTTATAACCTCCCATTCTGGAACCATAGGCATTGGAGGAATTGATCCTCTTTTGCATCTATACCAGCTCCTAGTCTGTGAAGATTTTCTACAAGATTTTGGAGGTGTCTATGGGAATTTTTGCCCTTTCATACAGAAGAGCATTTGTGAGGTCAAACACATGTCACGGGTATGTCACAGGTGACAGACAGTCCTGTGGAGTCCAGCAATAGAAGGTCACTGCATTTGGCTACGCAAAACGCTCCCTGACTTCCTATTATTCCTGCTGTTAGTACTCAGTTTATTAGGCATCTCCTCTGCTTGGTTTTCATCCTTTTCCCTTTAGGACCCTGGGAAACTCCTCTTCCCTTCAGCTGCTAATCTTCTGTATTTCCCCTTTAGTTTAATTGCTCTCCCATGATCCTTGCATTATATGCAGTTTGGCCAACACTGATTACTGATTGTTCACCCTTCTCGACCCACACTACAAGAAGAACTTTCCATTTCTCCTTCCTGTTGTGGCGTGGGCTAGTAAAATGGTGCAATACCAGCAGGTCCTTGTTGAACAATTAGTACAAAAATTCCCATCTGACAATGCTGGTGCCAGAGGTCATAGTTCCTTGGCACCTAGGAGGCAAGAGATGAGGGAGACACAAAGCAGGTCCAACAGAGGCAGGGAAACACTATCAAAGGTGTACGGCCATTTCATTAAGCCCTAATGCGTAGGGTAGTCTGACAAGGAGGGAAAAGTTTTGGAAGATGGTGAAGGAATACCTAGCCAACCACACCGGCATCCTAACAAATATATAATGATAGGCAGGCTTTTTATTTCTTAAAGGGAACCTGTCATCAGAAATTGAACTTTAAACCTAAAAGTTTCCCCCTCTGCAGCTCCTGGGCTGCATTCTAGCAATGTTCCTGTACTTTTTGTGGCCCCTTTTAAACCAAATTAAATACTTTATAAACTTGTACCTTTTGCTATGTAAATTTTGTAAATCGTCTATGGGGGCGGGCTCTCTGCTGACCGTTGCTGTTCCTCCAGCACATTGACGCCGTCCCCCCACGCTCCATTTCATCCATCAGGACGCCGTCCACTGCGCCTGAGGTGCTGCCCACGCCAGGATCGCTGGTGACGTGTCACAAGCACAAGATTATGGGCAACGCTGTGATTGCATCGCAAGTGCCCGCCCATAATCTCGTGGACGTGCTTTCCCCCACTGCCTCCAGCGTTCTGAGCAAGCGCTCGCTGGCCAAATGACCCGACGTCACCTCCTTCCCATCTCACCCTGCAGCAGGGCAAGATGGGAAAGAGGTGACGTCGGGTCATCTGGCCAGCAAGCGCTTGCGCAGAACACTGGAGGAAGAGGGGAAAGTGCGGTCACGAGGTTATGGGCGGCACTTGCCGATGACACTCACAGCGCCGCCCATAACCTCGTGCCTGCGCAAAACGTCACCAACGGTCACACGTGCACAAAGTACACAGTCCCACTACAGTCGAACAGCGCATGCGCGGGACCAGGGGCGGCGTCCTGAGATATGAAATTCAGAGTTGGGGGGCGGCGTAAATCTGCTGGAGGAACAGCAACGGTCTCCAGAAAGACCGCCCCCATGGACGATTTACAAAATTTACATAGCAAAAGGTACAAGTTTATAAAGTATTTAATTTGGTTTAAAAGGGGCCACAAAAAGTATAGGAACCTTACTAGAATGCAGCCCAGGAGCTGCAGAGGGGGAAACTTTTAGGTTTAAAGGAAAATTTCTGATGACAGGTTCCCTTTAAGTTAACAAATTACACCAGGATTCTGGCACTTTTAGCTTGATAAATATTCTCCATTGGCAGTTTCTCATTGGTTAGAATACGAGAAACAATTCTACCAATTTCCAAGTGTCTTTATTTTTTGCCCACCATGTGAATAATTAACTCTTCATAAATTACTGCAATCAATTGATAAATCATGAAATAGGTTTAAATTCATCACTTTCCAACAAGAATTTGGCCACCAAGGACTGAAAAAAATATGCATTTTAGTGATGAGCGAGCGCACTCGCCACTGCTTGTTACTTGATCGAGCATTGGTGTTTAAAAATGCTCGAGTTTCCCAAAGACTTCTATTATACTCGGTACTCTATTCACACCCGACAACCCCAATGCTCAGTCTAGTTAAGAGCAGTGGTGAGTACGATCGCTCGTCACTATTGCATTTACGACAAACATCCAAATTACCGATTCTTGATGAAATGTTTTCTTGTTATTATTGGAAACCAGAAATCCACCTGAAAGAGACAGGAGAAGGCATTAATCCTAATGTCTGGTCATGGTGACTTGAAAAGCTGGATAATATGCATGCAATATGACAATGTAAACAAAAGTGGGTCACTTAGTAGGATTTAGCCCAAGGGGCCCAATTTAAAGAAGACTATCACTGAGTCAATTATGCTTTTATTTTCTTACCACATCTCCACTGAGGATCTCCTATGAATGGCAGCTCACAGCCAGCGTTCACAGGAAGATCGTCATGACAGACACAGGGCTGTGCTCACCAACGGTGCGTGTTAAATCCCCTGTCAGAGCTTGACAACAGGATTCAACTTCGATCCACTCGCGGCTGTTATAGGCACATGATAGTTGATTAAATCAGATGTCATATGCAGGGAAAGATGTGTGCGAGCCTGCATTAACGCAAGTGACACGACATATAAAGTAAATATGCGTCATATGTCATGAACAGATTAAAGTACAATTCAAAAGCAGTCTATCAGTAGGATCAACCCTCCTAAGGCACCTATACAGGCATGTAGGTCATAGGAAGCTGAATATAACGATATCTTGACATCTGCAATCTGATATCTCATGGACAAGAAATCCATGTTTTTCTTAATATGTAAATAAACTGTTAAAGGGAACCTGTCATGTGCAATATGCACCCAGACCAACGAGCAGTTCTGGGTGTAGATTTCTAATCCCTGCCTAACTGTCCCTGTATACACTAGCATAGATAAAGAGATCTTTAGAAATAGTATTTCTAAAGATCTTTTTACATATGCTAATGAGCGAAGGCACTAGTCCCCTGGGCGTTAGTTCCCCAACCAGTTGCCCCTCATTAGCATGCTAGTACGCCCCTGTGGGCGTGCTATCATGCTAATGAATACGCAGGGTCACAGGATGATCTCACTCACCTCTCTGCCGCCATCGCTGGATTTCGGCTCAGTGCGCATGACCCCGGAGTTTGGGTCATGCACACTACTTCCGTGTGAGGCCAGGATGCGTACACCCGCCTTCATGGTGCGCATGACCCAAACTTCGGGGTCATGCGCACTGAGCCAAAATCCTCCTTCAGACGCGATGGCAGCAGAGAGGTGAGTGAGATCATCCTCTGATGGAATCTTTTTGCCTAAATCTATAGATCAATGTTCTATGCCATGGTGCCCACAGGTTGGACTGCAAGCACAATGTGAGAGATGCAAGCAGATGTCACCAGGTTTCACAATATCAACATCTAATGAACTTACTGTGAAAATAAATTTCTTAAAGGGGTTGTTTGGTCTAGAATGAAAACTCTACAGACTTGTGAATCCTACCAGCTCACGCAAGTGGACTGAGAGGATTCATGGGACAATATGAAAATTTAGTAGGCCCATCACTAGTGATGAGCGAGTATGCTTGTTACTACTCGGTACTCGCACGAGTATCACTGTACTCGGGCTACTCGGTGGGGACCGAGTAATTTTGCAATACTCGTGCTGTACTCGTGGTCTTCATCCCTGCATGTTGGCGCTCTTTTGAGAGCCAGCCCTCATGCAGGGATTGGCTGGCAGACCACTGCAATGCCACAGCCCTGTTAGTTGTGGAATTGCAGTGATTGGCCGGCCTGCACAGCGTGACCGAGCCTTTATACCGGCGGGCGCGCTGTGCTCTGCACACAGCCATCTCATATTCCCTGCTATACCCGCCCACAGGCGCCTATGATTGGTTGCAGTGGGACACGCCCCCACGCTGAGTGACAGGTGTCTCACTGCACCCAATCACAGCAGCCGGTGGGCGTGTCTATACTGTGCAGTAAAATAAATAAATAAATAATTAAAAAAAACGGCGTGCGGTCCCCCCAATTTTAATACCAGCCAGATAAAGCCATACGGCTGAAGGCTGGTATTCTCAGGATGGGGAGCTCCACGTTATGGGGGGCCCCCCACCCTAACAATATCAGTCAGCAGCCGCCCAGAATTGCCGCATACATTATATGCGACAGATCTGGGACTGTACCCGGCTCTTCCCGATTTACCCTAGTGCGTTGGCAAATCGGGGTAATAAGGAGTTAATGGCAGCCCATAGCTGCCACTAAATCCTAGATTAATCATGTCAGGCGTCTATGAGACACCCTCCATGATTAATCTGTAAATTACAGTTAAAAAACACACACACCCGAAAAATCCTTTATTAGAAATAAAAAACACTAACAAAGTCCCTCATCACCAATTTATTAACCCCGACAAACCCTCCTTGTCCGGCGTAATCCACGGTCCTCCAGCGTCGCGTCCAGCTCTGCTACATTGAGGTGACAGGAGCTGCAGAATACACCGCCGCTCCGGTCACCTCCACGCAGCTAATGAGGTGAGTATAGCGATCAGCTGAGCTGTCACTGAGGTTACCTGGATGCAGCGGTGGATGCAGCGGTGGCCGCGGGTAACCTCAGTGACAGCTCAGCTGATCGCGCTACTCACTGCCGCACAGGTCAGCTCCACGCAGCTAATGAGGTGAGTATAGCGATCAGCTGCTGTCAGTCAGGTAACTCACGGCCACCGCTGGATCCAGCGGTGCCACGATTAACCTCAGTGACAGCAGCTGATCGCTATACTCACCTCATTAGCTGCGTGGAGCTGACCTGTGCGGCGGTGAGTAGCGCGAGCAGCTGAGCTGTCACTGAGGTTACCCGCGGCCACCGCTGCATCCACCGCTGCATCCAGGTAACCTCAGTGACAGCTCAGCTGATCGCTATACTCACCTCATTAGCTGCGTGGAGGTGACCGGAGCGGCGGTGTATTCTGCAGCTCCTGTCACCTCAATGTAGCAGAGCTGGACGCGACGCTGGAGGACCGTGGATTACGCCGGACAAGGAGGGTTTGTCGGGGTTAATAAATTGGTGATGAGGGACTTTGTTAGTGTTTTTTATTTCTAATAAAGGATTTTTCGGGTGTGTGTGTTTTTTAACTGTAATTTACAGATTAATCATGGAAGGTATCTCGGGGAGACGCCTGACATGATTAATCTAGGATTTAGTGGCAGCTATGGGCTGCCATTAACTCCTTATTACCCCGATTTGCCAACGCACTAGGGTAAATCGGGAAGAGCCGGGTACAGTCCCAGAACTGTCGCATATAATGTATGCGGCAATTCTGGGCGGCTGTTGGCTGATATTGTTAGGCTGGGGGGCTCCCCATAACGAGGAGCACCCCATCCTGAGAATACCAGCCTTCAGCCGTATGGCTTTATCTGGCTGGTATTAAAATTGGGGGGACCGCACGCCGTTTTTTTTAATTATTTAATTATTTATTTCACTGCACAGTATACACACACACCGTCTGCTGTGTTTGGGTGCAGTGAGACACCTGTCACTCAGCGTGGGGGCGTGTCTCACTGCAACCATCATAGGTGCCGAAAAGCAGGAAAACAGGGATTACGAGATTGTTTAATGAGCGGCCGGCTTTTTCAAAAGAGGAAAAGCCGCCGGAGTTTAGTGAACAGCTGTGCAGCGCCGCAGCAGTGATCGGGGAACGGTAAGTAAGAGAGAGGGGGGAGAATGACCAACAGACTGTGAGAGGGGGACAGACAAGACAGAGAGAGACAGACAGAGCGAGACCGACCGACGGGAGATAGAATGAAAAAAAAAAAATGACCGACATCGTTAGTAAAAAGCACAAAACGTGCGTTTTGGACATCGGAGTGCCACACAATGTTTTACGTAAAATCTTTCATGTATTAATCTCAAAAAGTAACATACACCAGCTCTATCTCACTATTGTGTATGTGCCCTTAACATTTCCGCCATGAAAATTCATTTTGGTGTCATTTTGGAAGGTTTTCTGGTGAGTCCGTAAAAAATGGCGTAAAACGCGGACAAAATTGTTCACAGCTGTGACTTTTGAGTGATATATGCTTCAAGGGGTCTTCTCCATGCTGTTGCCATGTCATTTGAGCACTCTTCTGAGACTTTTGTGCTATTTTTAGGGGTTTTTACATGCTGCCGGGGGTCATTTCACAAAAATACTCGGGTCTCCCATAGGATAACATTGGGCTCGGTGCTCGGGCCGAGTACACGAGTATCTTGGGATGCTCGGCCCGAGCCTCGAGCACCCGAGCTTTTTAGTACTCGCTCATCACTACCCATCACTCAGTGATCTGGATCCACAGGTGCTGGGATGAAGCGGCTGGCATCCATAATTCAATGCAAGAAAAGGATGAAGGAATCCCGAACACTGTTCATGTCACTGTCATGAAGTTCTTCAAGACTTTATTGACGCATTAATATCCTTTTTTAAAATTGCATATTCCGGGCATCCAGCCCCACCAACAACACGTTTGCGCTGCAACTTTTCTCTTTAATCTTGAGGTAGTGAATGAGCTCAAATTATCTTTGGATATATCGATATGCAATATTCAGTCTATGAAGGTTACAAAGCCTACAAATAAATACAGATCTGGTTCTGGATTTAAAAAAATAAAAAATAAAAAAATTCTCACCTGGGAAATGATTTTCTTGAATTCTCCACCTTTAGAGGGTGATGCCAGTAATGTCCTTTCTTGCTGTATCTTGTTATGAAGGTACCTGACCCGTTCTAAGTCTTTGTCGGGATAAAAAGCCGCAGCCACCAGCAACTTGATTTGTATGAGGAAAGCCGAGATTAAACCAAGGAAAAGTAAAACACTGATTAAGATGGCCAAAGGGATCCAAGTGGCGGAAAGAGAGAGCTCCGGTATAGGGGTGCACTGAGGTTCAAACAGATTGATGTTCAGCTGGTTGTGGTAGACGTCCTCTGTCCTTCTAGAATTAAATAAGTCCTCGAGGTTTACCTGTGTGTGCTTTACAAAATGAATTAATGTTAAATTAATTCATAAATAACATGGTACAAAAACGTAACTATATTAAATGTAAGGAGCAAAACTACATTTTCCCATCAAAAAATGCTCATTTTAATTTGACAATAATACAGTCATTGTGACAGATTCTCCTAGATCAATTGATATGACATGGTAAAGTGATATATCTTTGATTTTACATTACATGGTGGCACTTACTGTGTTATCAGTGGGCATTTTTATGGCATCCCAACCCTACCAAAAAAAAATGTTCACATTCCAAAACGCACCACAAACAAGCAGAATTTCAACTGTAGTTTTCTGGACATATTCTGTAATTTTCATACATAAAGAAATGCATGAAAAAACTGTATGTGAACATACTCTAAGGCGGGCTTTACACGTTGCGACATCGCTACCGATATATCGTCGGGGTCATGTCGTTAGTGACGCACATCCAGCGCCGGTTGCGACATCGCAATGTGTAAATCCTAGGTGCGACGATGAACGAGGGCAAAAGTGACAAAAATCGCTGATTTGTGGCACGTCGTTCATTTCCATAATGTCGTTTTAGCTGCAAATATGATGTTGTTTGTCGTTCCTGCAGCACCACACATCGCTGTGTGTGAAGCCGCAGGAACGACAAACATCTCCTTACCTGCGTCCACCGGCAATGAGGAAGGAAGGAGGTGGGCGGGATGTTATGTCCCGCTCATCTCCGCCCCTCCGCTTCTATTGGCCGGCCGTTTAGTGACGTCACGGTGACGTCGCTGTGACGCCGAACGCACCTCCCCCCTTGAAGGAGGGATTGTTCGGCGTCACAGCGACTTCGCCGACCAGGTATGTTTGTGTGACGCTGCCGTAGCGATTATGTTCGCTACGGCAGCAAGCACTAGATATCACACACATGACGGGGGCGGGTGCTATCGCGCTCGACATCGCTAGCCGATGCTAGCGATGTTGCAGCGTGTAAAGCACTCCTTAGAGTTACTACATCGGATTTAGCGAGACACATGGAAAAGGATAATGAAGTCCACATGCCGTGAAGTCCTGGACGGGTGCCGGTGTCACTGGTGTGGCACTGTCCATATGGAATACTTGAGACAAGACAATTCAGGCACTTCCAGTCCAGAATAAATAGATAAAAAATGGAATATGTTATTTCAAAAAGGCCGGATGTCAGTTGTTCTTTGTATCTCCACCCTGCTTAATCCTGCTCTACACCACATCTTCCCCAGTAGTGTGGACTGGAGTTACTGAGCTATCCTTGAGGAAGGGGACCGGTAACGTCCCCGAAACGCGCGTCGGATCTTGCTCAGTCAACTATCTGTTTTGTGGACGTAACAGTCTGATCAATCCTGCTGGAGTGTGGAACTCTGACTTCCTGACCAGTGAACGCCCAGATCTTTAACAGAGGAAATCTCCTGTAACAGCGCCTACCAGCCGCTTGTCTCCTGGAAGTACAAACTGTGGAGATCAGGATTTAACCTACTTATTCCGGCAAGTAAAAGGCTCTCCGTTTAAGGATTACCATCTACGGAGCCCCCCTGTCTAATACCAGTGACAGGTACTTCACATCAGAAGATCTCTAACGAGTCTCTGCTGCGCTGTTGATATTTCCGCTAGACTCCTAGGTTAGAGTGCGGTACATCTAGGATCTGGAAGAAAGTGAGCCCGACCGCTAATACGGTTTTAATAAGCGGGGAAGAAATAGTTCCACTGCAGGCACTGTAAGCACGTGCTGATGTGATACATGTACTGGCATTCCTTAGTGCTTTTTACCAGACTCTTGAATCCTAAGCCCTCTCCTCTGATTTTTTATTTTATAATCTATACAGATTTATAACTCATACAATTTTCTTTTTTATTTTGTATTTTTAAGGTTATTTTTTATTTTATTTTTTCATTTATAATTCCTTGTCTATCATACATATATTTTTTCCCCCTTTTTTGGTGGTCCTTGTTGCCGCCGGCCGGGGCCCCATTACCTTTTAGACGTCTTTAGGTGTCTTTTTCTTCTGCTAATACATTTTTAGGAGTTGTTTAAGGTTATTGTTTTGTGTGTATATCAATTATGTGAATGTGTCCAACTTTTAGAACAAGGATAATAATAAAAAATTGTTAACAAAAATTTTACACTACTTTTTCCAGTGCTGGTTTTTGAGTTTTTTTTTATATAAAAAAATCTCTCCAATTTCCACTTATTTCAAAAACATGTGAAAAATATCAAAAACCATTAAACAGGGAAACATGATGCGTTTCATGAATTTCCTATGACTAAGGACGTCTTTCAATGCCAGAAACACGTTAAAGGTTTTTCCCTTTGATGGTTATAACATGTTTTTTTAAATAAAGTATGGCGCTTATTTTCTGATTATTCTGGACTGGAAGTGCCTGAATTGTCTTTTCTCAATTATTCCATACATCTGGTTTAGCCAAACATGACAAACAGTGACTATCAATTTTGTCTTTGTATAATCAAGCTCTGGTCTCTATTTGGTAAAATCACATAAGAGAATAGACGCTTGGATATTTTGTGGGTCAGGCAGCGCAAAATACTCAGCTGAATAATGGCTTTCTGCAGAAATCCTGATATATTGCGCAGCAACTTTAAATACTTGCCTATTCATTGTCATTAGAATAGAATGAGTAACCACAAGCGTACAATGTGTATGAAAAAGAGGAAGAGCACGTCTCTGACGACCGCGTAGTGATGGGAAACTGCAGTATTACCCATATTATTAAAGTGCGATAGAGAAGTGCCCAAATATTCTATATTTATCACACCGCATGATCCTTAATGTGTAATCATATAGTGCGTCGAGCCATAAATTTATGGTATAAGCATGACATAACGTTATTCCACTGCAGTAGTAAGAATCGGATGTACCTTTCTTAACTTCTGGCTATTTAAAGGGTTATTTCTGTCTCCAAGATCCTATGCCAATATATAGTAGGTGAAATAATAATATTAGCAAATACCTCCAATTAAAAATGTAGTATACTTTCCTGATTTGCTGTCACTTACTTCATGTGCAGGGCATTGCAGCTTAGGTATCTGAAACGCCCGCGCCGGGGCTTGCAGGGCTCGCACGGTCACCGGGCCGGGGTCAGGCTGTGAGTGGCCCGACCCGGCTTCCGTGACCCCCGGCGGGTTTCAATAAAAGGAAAGTCCGACCGTCAGTCCGGTGTTACAGGGGGGATGGAAGGAGGGTACGGGGTTCCTGGGGAGCTTGCCATCGCTCTCCCCCAGGAAACGGTACGGGACGGGGACGGGGGATGCTTGCAGCGCCACCCGTGGTCTGCGGCCAGGTGTTCAGCCGCCGCTGCACAGTCTCTCTCCGGGGTAGGTGTTATGGGCAGCCGGATGGAATCGCTCCCCACGGGTGGAGCGGGGTGGCCCCGGGAGGTTTATGAGACCCAAGGCAACAGTCCTCAGGGACACCGGGGGCACAGGGCGGCGGCATTACTCACAGCAGTCACGGAGTGTGGTTCCAGTTGTTCTTTATTTAAAGTCCGTTCCACATCGCACCCGGGTGCTGGTCCTCGCCGCCTGTAGCCTTTGGTCGGTCCCGGGCAGGTAGGAGGAAGGGGCCGGTGGAGTGATCTGGGGGTCCCTCTCTCTTTCGGTGCGATAATGCTATCCCCGTGGCATGGAGCATCTTGGGGACCCGCCGCCATTCTGTCTGTCTCTCTTCCAGTAGCGGACAACACACAAACCGCCACCGGGTACAACTTTCTCCAGGGATCCCCAGTCCTCAGCTCCATTCCCTTCCTCTAGGTGTTATCAGCCCTGGTCTCGTGGCATCTCCTCAGCAGGGAGCTGTCTTGTGTAAGTCTGCACTCCGCTGCAGCCTCTGACGTTCTGACAAACTTTCTGTGTGTTCTGCACTAAACTCACTCCTATTCAGGCCCCCCTCCCCTTGGTTGTCATGGGAACCTGCCTGTGTCCAGCCACCTGCTCATTAACAAGACAGGATGAGTCATGGACTCAAAACTTCATGCTGCAAAAGCTATTAACTCCTTCCTGGCAGTGTGATGTGAGTGTATGTTGTGGGGACTCTTCTTCCTCCTGCCCGGGAAAAATGGGGTAACATTTAATACCCTGTAACGACCCGTTTACAGGGGCGTTACATATCTATTGTTACGACCACTAGCAACTAACTCACCATATGAGTGGTCATAACCATGGATACCTAAGCTGCAATGCCCTGCACATGAGGTAAGAGATATGGCTATATGCATGGTTACGACCACTAGCAACTAATTGTCACCATATGAGTGGTTGTAACCATGGATACCTAAGCTGCAATGCCCTGCACATGAGATAAGAGACATGTCTATATCAGGAGAACTATACTACCTTTCTAATTGGAGGTATTTGCTAGTATTATTATTATACCTATTACATATTCTGATAGGATCTTGAAGATGGGAATACCCATTTTAAACGAGGGTTAATAAAGTACTAGGATCATCACCTGTCCTGTCAACGCAGGTTCCCTGTAGGCCTCATGCTCGATTGACATCAATGTTGTGGGTCCTAGAAGTCAGCAATGGATGAGCAGAAGAAGCGAGCAGAGGACCGGTTAATGAGCTGAGGCAGTAAGACTCATGAGCATAATATTTTATTTTTTAACCTCTTCCTTCCACCCTTCACTTTCCCCCTCATGTTTTAGGGTCTGGAGGACCCTCATAGCATAATATATGCCTTTTAAAAGCAATCATGGACATTTTGATTCAAACTTAAAATTCGATTCAGATCAACTAAATTGATATTGAATCAGGTAAATTGAATCCAAATTGAATTTCAGATTTGCTTATGTTTCGTGTCCAGTAATCAAACAGACACCATAATGGAAAGACCCCATTATTTATAAGTTTACACTAACATCTAGTCACGGGCTAGCCACATCTAAACTGTGGATGTGACTGCATCGTGTACAGCTTCATTCTCATTGGGGAAGGCAATCATGAACTATGGCCCTGTCACTAGGGAACATGGTAAAGTTAGTAAATTGCAGAAAATAAATATGCATTTTTTGGCCAAGCAGGTTTGTCACAATGGTAAAGGTTTAGGAAACTGAAAGGAAAAGCATTTTTTCTGCTCATAACAGCCAATCACAGTGCAGCTTTCATTTTGTATGCTGCCTATGGAAAGTGAAAGCCGTGATGTGATTGGTTGCTATGGACAACAGAGACAATTTTTCATTTTTAGACAGTTTCATATATCTTCTGCATAATGGTCCACCCTAGTTCTTGTTCTGGAAAGTAATAATTATAATAATATACGGTAATAATAAAAAAAGGCCAAAAGGAATCTGTGGGACAACTCAGCAATATTAAATACATAGTCACTCAGGGCGTGTCCTCTGGAGAAATTAATTATTAATGATCCATATTAATAAAAGGACAATTGATAGGTGAAAAGCATAAAGGTTACGTCTCTTAAATTATCATTATGAGTCATAATGATAATGTAAAGAATTTAATACAGTAATAGATGATTAGCCTAAAAGGAGGGGGGAGGGGGGTGTTTATGTGACGCCCTGGGCAAGCCAGGGGTCACAGGTAATAACACCACCACACCCTAAACCCCAGTTAGGAACACCAAGGCTAACCAAAAATCCTTGTTGCCTTCCTCCAGGGACTGTTGTCCACACCAGGGGGTGGGCCAGGCAGTTGGCTCCGCCCACCGAGGAGTTCACAGCCCTGGAGGCGGGAGAACCAGGCAGATGAGTTTAGGAAGTGAAAGGAAGAGGTAGAGGAGCAAGTGAGAGGAGTAAAGTGGAAGAGACAGTAACAGTTGAGAAAGCCTGAAGTTGGTCCGGGTGTGTGCCCCGGACTGAGACAGCAAGGCCAGCAGACGGCGGTGATAGTCTACAGGGGAGACTGCTTGGAGGTTGCCGGAAGGACCGTGGACGGGTGGTGGCCCGGCGGTACCGGAGCGGTATACGAAGAGCAGTCAGCACCATTGGCAGGGGCCTTTCGGATCCCGGCAAGGCTAGGAGTTGCCGTGAATTTGCCAAATCCGTTAGTAAAGGGGACCTCTGGGTCTCCCAACAACCAAGTCCCGATTGAAGGCAACAGTCCAACCGTTGGAGAGAGACACCGCCACCGCCAGGGCACCAGTTTCTCAGGGCCAGCGCCTGCGGGCAAAGTAGGGCTCCTCCGGCCCACATCCAAGCCGGGGAGCGGGTTACCGGTGGGAACCCATCGCAACCATCATCATCTTAGGTGCAGGAAAAGGGACCGTCACCGTCAACTACTGGGGAAAAGCAAGTGCAGCCGTCCGTGGGAACCGTCTTTCCAGCCGTGTGTTTTACCGAGAACTGTGTCATCGTCTCAGGCTGAGTGAGTACCACAGTGCCGCAAGGCACAGCGCTGCCCCCGCGTCCCTGCACCCCACCAAGCCCTGCACCGGCCCCGCCATCCCTCATCACCCACCTCATCACTGGGCCCCGGGACCACCACCCCCTACCCACGGAGGGGAGAACCAACAACTTTGCTGCTCCCTGTCATCAGTCCCCGGGATCCCCATACAGAGCAGCGGTGGTGTCAACAAATCACCACAACCGTGGGTGGTGTCACGGACAATAAACTATCCCAAAAACCAATCCCCTTTCACTCACGGGCGAGGAGCGCCGCTCGAGTCCCCGGGATCCGGCCCATCGCTCGAGCCACCGAGCAGCAGCAGCAGACCACAGCAGCCGCAGCGGCAGCCGGACCCGAGCAGGGGGAGAGCGCGGCGTCCCCTCCTCCGCCCGCGACATTTAGTTCCCCAAAAAGTCCAAGCATCTGATGGAAGTCTTTTGAGCCTTTCGACCGACTTGTATTGTAAAGTATCGAACATCATCCAAGTGGAAAATGCCGGAAGAATGATCAGATCACTTCCTTTAGCCACTTGGCATCTCTGGATTCCTACAGTTGTTAAAAGATGCTCAAAAAAAGTGTTGTGTTTACATAGAGATGAACATGTTAATTTTTTCAAGCATTTTCTGAACACTTTTTCAATTATGCAAAATGAGGAAGAAGATAATCAAACTTTACTACCTAGTGGAAATAAAAGCCATATAGAGTTTCCTGTAAGGGAACCTGCAGAAGGACCAATAATGGTGAAAGCTAATGCCATACAACTGCACTCGGGGAAATACATAAACACCATGGTGTCCCATAGCAGGAGTCCTGATTGGGCCTCCCATCTATCCCCTCCAAAAAAATATTCGGTAGGGTCACTGAATAGCATCCTCACAACTTTGCAGACCCTACATAGTAAGTGTGCTTCTAATAAAACCCCTAGCATAATGGCACACACAAAATATAATATCCCTCACACAGTATAATGACCCTACACAGCCTTTCACAGAGTATAATGGCCCACACAGCCCTTCAAAGAGTAGAATGGTCGCCACACTGCCCTACATACTGTATAATATAATGACACGCACCTAGCCATCCAAACAGTGGCCCCCACTCAGCATGATCCCCCGATGAGATGAGTTACAATTGTTTAAAAAAAAAAAACAACAAAAAAAAACAAACAACTCACCTCTCCTGGTTTTCCGGCTGTTCTGGTCTCTGCAGCATGTGTTCTACAGCTCCACACAGCAAGCACGATGTAGTCATGTCATCGCAACCCCTGCACTGAAACGTCAGTGGTCAGATGCACAGGTAGAATGATGGAGGAGGGAGCTGACAGCTCCCTGTTCCATCATTGTTTTCAACTGTATTTACCTCCTGGACGCAGGTACAGGTTAAAGTCTGATGCCGGGTGTGGTAGTGCGGCATGGTGCTTGCCTACTTACAGGCCACATTGTAGCCAAGTATTTTCATTGGGACCATTTGACACAGTTACTCTATGTAGCTACATACCTATGCAGTTTCATATATTGTTTGATAATGTAAATGGTTTTCTTTTATACAGTTGGGACTGTGGAAACCCAACATATCCTAAACGTGTGACAACAAATTGCTCTTTTAGATAGTAGTTTTACCAACAAATTGTATGGACATATTGATATGTACACTACATCAGTAGAGTTTCCATATACTGCAAGAACTAGTATAAATTTAGCCCTAAAGTGCCCATAAATATCATATGGAGATTTTGTCAGATTGCATTAGCCATCTAATGTGTATGGGAATGACTGGTTTTCCTCGATATAACTACAAAACACATACAGCTGCACTCTAAAATGCTAAAAATGAGTAAGGGAACTCTGATATTGCATTACTGTTATAGGAATATTTAAAAAAAGAGGTATTTAGCTTATGTATTGGCCAATCCATGTGAGCTCGGTAACCAGAGACAATATATATCGTTAGCGACAATATACCGTGAACCTAACCCAAATGCCTCTATCTGGGTTTGAAACCTACATGTCTGGGCAGCTATGATCCAGCTATAAAGGGAAATGAACACATCCTGATTACAGGGCAGAGTGCTCAATCAGAAAGAAATGCACTTCAAATATATCAAAAAGACTGACCCGCACATCCAACAGGTGTTAACAGGTGCCAGCTGAAAACACAATATACCTACAAAACCATACAGCTGCACTCTAAAATGCTAACAATGAATAAGGGAACTCCGAAATTGCATTACTGTTAAAGGAATATTTGCATCCAGGCTGTGTTCATTCCCCTTTATAGCTGGATCCTAGCTACTTAGATATGTAGGTTTTTAACCCAGATAGAGGCATTTGCGTTTGGGTCCCGGTATATTGAGATATACCTGGTCGCTGGATACCAGGCTCACATGCATTGGCCAATACATAAGCTTAATACCTCTTTTTTCAAATATTCCTATAGCATTAATGCAATACTAGAGTTCCCTTATTCATTGTTAGTATTTTAGTGTGCAGCTGTATGTATTTTGTAGTTATATTGTTTTTTCAGCTAGCACCTGTTCACACCTGTTGGATGTGCGGGTCAGTCTTTTTGATATATTGGTTTTCCTCGATGGCAGATATCAAGGGAAAGAAAATGACAGAAGCACAACTGCTTTGAATACTTACTGCATATGTCAATGTGACTGGAATTCTAACTGGGCGCAGACCTTGAAGATTTTTGGTGATTGTAAGAATCAGCCAGTAAAGCATGAAATCCAAGACAGAAATCAAAGTCCAGATAAACATCTGCGTTATAACCGGGATCAAAAACATCACCATTTTTTGCTTCTGTTTCCGTGAAGTTTTCAGACTTGGAATTGTGATATAGATGTCTTGTTCCATTTTGTTTAGTGGAAGAACACACAACGCGTTTCGCTGCCTCATGCTCTCATCGAACTCAAAAAATCTTTTTGTAATATACACATTTTCATACTTTGCATTGTCAGAGGCCAGGAATTGTTTGAGAAATATTATGGATCCAATTAAAATGATGGAAACTCCAATTAGGAGAAATGCTATATGTCCAATTAAAGTTATAATATTTAACTGCGTGGATATTGTGGAGGATAGGTCTTGAATTTGTTGTTTTGTTTCATTGAGTACAGATTTCAGTTTTTCATCAGAGATCTTTACATTACATTCGAAACTGTCCTTAAGTTCCACAACGTTGGCAAAGGGGTTAAAAAACTGGAGCTTTGCGTGCCGATATATTGAGTACAGAGCCCGTATGTAATAGTCAAAGGGCATTATTTTTAATAAAACACGTTTGGTCTCCAGGTTGCAGACAATACTATCGGACAGGATTTTCAAATTCCCTAATATATTTTTCACATTATTGAACACGACAATACTGGTTCCAATGGCGATGAGCACGTTCCGACCTTCTCTCATGCCGCAACACAAGAGGAAAAGCAGTCCAGTACAACGGACTGACTTATAAACAAAGGCAAGGACAGATATGATCATTCCCAATGAGATGGCAAGCATTGAGTTGACCAGCCCAAGACCCACCTTTGAAAAGACAAAAACGAGAATCAAACAACCACTTATCGTAATCCCAAAAAGCCAGCAAAGAAGGACAAAAACAATCCTGTTCTTCCAGCCATCCGGTCTTCCTGAAACAAACAGCTTCTTGCAGTAGGAGAGTCCATCAAGTATTTTAGAAATTTTCATTGTTGAGCAGTATTAGTCACAAGTGTTCAAGACAGATGCTTAGATGTAAGAAATTTTCAAAAACATTCTTCACGATCAAAAAAAAATACAAAAATAAAAATCCTTGTCTGAGAATCTTCATGAACAGATTGAGGAGAGTTCTCTAAGTGCCAGCTTGAAATGTGGTTGATGTGTAGAGTTAATGCTGAGAAACGTGGCCACTGGTCAGAAGTGAATCATTGTGAAATTCCCCCAAATAATTAGTATTTTAAGTACTTATAGGAAGTTCCAAAATAGAGAATTACAAGTGTAATCTTCGTGTATGTTAAACAAAACTCCCACACCTACTTCCATAAATGCAGCAGAGTACAACTCCAAAGGGAAATGGAAAATTTACAAAGGCGGTATCCGGATCATTGGTCTATGCACTAATATACCAAACATATAATAAGAAGAGCTAAAGAATAAAGGGGTTGTCCAGGCAGGCACGTAACCATAAGTATTCAATTTGCATACATGCGGTCACATGCAAACTAGACACAGTGATTCCAGACTTTCTCCCTAAGCCTGGACAACCCCTTTAAGTAGAGTACCCCCATTTAGTGAAACTAACACATAAAGAAATAAAACAAACAAAAAGAAAAAAGACTTTATAAATCAAAAACTAAAACATACCCAATGATGTTCCCCATACATATATAACATGATGGAGAATACAGGGATACTGGGAATGAATTAGAGTATATAATAGTCAAAAATGTATTAACTATTAGGGATCAAGGGTTAAAAGTATTTACAGCTAACAAATACATATCACCTTCTTCTAAACCACAATATAAGCAGAAGCACTCACTAAAAAATTCATTATAGCTGCAAAATTTATTTCATATCTTTCAATCCATTTTCATTCCATTTTCTTTCAAAAATGAAATGGAAGATGACGCACGTTTCGGTCTAGAGATGCAGACCTTTTTCGAATTAAAAAATAAAAAACCCAGACTGTTTCTTACACTCATTGGTGTGATAGGATATTAAGAATATATGCTCACAAAAAAAAAAGCTCTGGATGGACCCTACCGTATTTCCGCAAATAAATCTTGTCAATTATGAGGGGAAATGCGTTGAGAAAAGTGGATCAGTGATCTCTCTCCTGCCAACATGGATGGATTTTTGGCCAGTGAGAAACTGGTTCTGATAATTTTTTTATATTCTATAAATGTATGTCTTATGTTTCAAGAGTGATATATATATTTTTAATACTCTATCAGAGAAGCGAGATACTGTATATTTAATTGTATATTTGTGAGTAAATATAGAAACATAGGGAAAACCTTCATTAAGTGGGGGCACCATTATATTAACAATTAGGGTGACATCCTTTGCGGTCAAGCAGGAAACATATAGGGCAAGATTGAGGGTCTTTATATACTTACCTTGTGGTTTGTATGTGACATTTATTTGTAAACGGTCAATTAATTTTAGACCTTGGTCTCTACATTTTTTAGCTAGTACATATTTCAATTAATTCCCAGGATTCCTGTATACTCTATAATGTAATACATACAGTAGTGCTCAGTAAAAACTAATACACCCCCTTCAAAGAAGTAAGATTTTAATCAATGTTAATGTATTAATGAATTTAAAAGCCATTTTCAAAATTTGGACAAGATGGAGTTTCATATACTGTAACATATTTTAACCCATAATAAGAAGGTAAGGTTAATTTCAGATTTACTCAAATTTTTTTAATTAAAAAATGAATACACTCCTCACTAAGAACTACTAAATCTAGTATTTTGTATCCTCCATGAGTTTTAAGGACAGGACCAAGTCTTATAGGCATGAAATGCACAAGTTGGAGACATATTGTAATGTCTATCTTTTTCCATTTTTCAAGCACGAGCTCTTTTAGTGCCTGGATGATGGATGGAGAGTGATGACAACTTGTCACTTCAGAATTCCCCATAGGTGTTTCGGTTGGGTTCAGATGAGGAGTCACTTGGCCACTGAATCACTTTCACCCAGTTCTTCTTCAGAAATGCACAAATATTGATTTTGGATCATTGTCATGTGTGAATAGTGCACGTTTACCAAGAGTACAAAGTAATGGCAGCATCTTTTTTTTCTATATAGGAAAGTACATCTGTGAATTCATGATATCATCAACGAAATGTAGCTCCCCAATGCCAGCAACCCCACATAAGGACACTTCCACCACTATGTTTTACTGTAGGCACCATGCATTTAGAAAAAATAATTTGGAAAAAATATATGGTGCTTATAGTGAAACTTGGTGGTGGCAGTGTCCTTATGTGGCGCTGCATGAGAACTGCAGATGTCGGGGAGCTATATTTAATTGATTGTATTATGAATTCACAGATATACTGCTCTACATAGAAAGAGGAGATGCTCCCTTCACTCCATGCCTTTGCTAGACGTGCACTTTTCCAGCAAGACAATGATCGAAAACACACATCTGTTGTATTTCTGAAGAAAAGGGTTAAAGTGATTCAGTGGCCCAGTGTCTCCTTATCTGAACCCACCAAACACCTATGGGGGATTCTGAGGAGACAAGTTGTTGTCATCACTCTCAATCCAGCATTAATACTCTAAAAGACGTCGTTCTTAAAAAAATGGATAAAGATACTATAGATGTTGCAATGTGTCGCCAATTTGCTCATTCCATGCCTAGAAAAGTACTATATGTAGTAGTTTTTTATGTTGAGTGTATTCATATTTGCATCAAAAAATCTGAAGATTTTGTAATAATTTATGTTCTATGAAACTCAGCCTTGTCAAATAATTTATTATAGAGGTCACATCAAATACATTCTCTAAAGAAATTGCGATAAAAATATACAATTCTACAATATTAGCTGGGAATCAATTGACATCTAATTGAATAGCACCACTAATACCTACTGTGGAGACACGGGGCTCAGTGGGTGCTCTCGTCTACTAAAACCCGCCGCCTTTAGAAAGACAGCGTGGCTCAGGGCTCATACCAACTGAACGCCGGCCTCCTTAACCATGGGCGTAACACTACTCAGTAGTCACTCAATTAGACTTTATTGGATCCCCAAACAATTAACGGCACATAACACATAACCAGCAAAACACACAAATGTAACAGGCAACAGAGTCTCACCCTTCCGCTGGCTCACCAGGGATTTAGAATGTCCTTGCCTCAGAGCTTCCAAGGGCCGCTTACTCCAATCCAGCAGCACCCCGCTTTCGGCGGGCACCCACCAAGATAGAAATAGCGCCAGATTTAGGAAGCTGTGTGAGTTCTGCAAAGTCTGTAGCCAGGTGACCGGATTATCCCAACCTGAGTGTCCTCCTTAGGTCGTCCTGGTATGATGATACAATCCTGGCAGCCAGGGTCGAAATCCCTAGACTGTGGATATGGTCTCCAACCGGAACCGGAGTCCCTAGATTGAAGCCATAAGGTATCCTGATCCTCTAGTCAGCTTATAAGAGCTTAGACTGCATCCATCAGCATTGATCAACCTTCAACCTGGTGGCTTAAAGAAGTCCCTTTTATAGCCACAGCCTTCCACTTGGATACACTGTGTCCTCATCGGATTGGTTGGACAAGATCGCCTCTCCCATTGGATGAATCTCAAGCTGCATGGACAATGTTCATCCAAATGATATCTAGAGAAAGACTGAGGATATCTACATGAAGTCTGCAAGTCACAGACTCGACAATGGCTACTAAGGTAATCACATTAGCAATACACAACTACATTACAATGATTACTGGAAGAGTCTGGAGAAACAATACGTCTGGCTTTCAGTGGCCAACACAATTACATGAGTCACAAGAGTCTTGTAAAAACAATGAGGGACTTATCCCCCGTCTATAAACAATCTATCATCCTGTCTGGCTGAATTTTAAGAAACTTTAACCCATGAGAGTCCATGTCGTCACACCTACGATAATGGAAGTAAGGAACCAGGTGTGATTATTATACCCAGTCTTTATGATAAATGCATTATGGGCGATGCCTCAGAACAGTGGGTGACCTATAGTGACCCTAAACAGTTTGCAGTTATGCGGTATGGCCTAAGCCACAAAAATCGGTGCGACTGGAGTGCGATAAAACATCGCATTCCTCTCGGACCAATTCTAGCCTGTGTGTCAGCGCACATGAGCGATTATTTTCTCAGCCCTAATCGGACCAAGAAAACAATCACAGCATGCTACGATTGTAATGTGACACTCTTTTCTCTCGCACCCATTCAAGTGAATGGGGCGAGAGAAAAATCGCACTGCACTCGCGGTACACCGGTGTACCACACGTGCAGAGCGAGAGTTGCAATAGCCGGCAACGGAGGAGAGAGGGAGATAAATCCCTCCCCTCCTTAGCGCCGGCCTGCCCCTCCGCAGCGCTGGCCCGCCCCCCGCAGCTGAGGTACGATCGCACAGTTGGACCTCAGTCCCAGGGATACTAGCATGACACTCGGCTCCTGCTGTACTGCCAGCGTGAGCCGAGTGTCATGCGAGCATCGCACTAGTGCCTTGTGTGGCCCCGGCCTATGTCTGATGGTGATTGGCTGCAGGTCATTTTTACGTACTATTGTTTACCATAAAAAAAAATATGCAAGAGAGCAAAAAAATTCTATTGCAAGACCCGGCACAGATAATTTCCTCTACATTAAACCTTATTCCCAGTTTGCTGCAATTTTCCTTCGCGTGTTAGTGTCTTATTGTTATTGTGTCTCGGATCTGTCACACAATTTCCATTCATTTTATTTAATAGTAGATATTTCTGAGGCTATAAACACATTTACCTACAATTCTGCTTATTCCAGCTGCTCCATACATTCAGCACAAAGCTCGTATTGTGTGCAGCAGCCATTGATGCAATGTAAATGTAAAAATCACATGTAATGACGGGAAATGCATGTCAATATATGAACAATGCGTACAATTATCTGCACTCTACCTGGAAACTCATCGTGCGATTTACCGCAGGGAGCAAGTTAAAAGGGAAGAATGAACAATGACTTTCAACAAGCTGCAAGATGCCACTACTGCTCCACACTCAGTGGTGACCACAACTAGAATGTATGGCATTTTTTTCTGTTTTATTTTACTTTTAATTTATGATTTTTAAATGCAGAAAAAAAATGTATGGCACGATTAAAATATATTCACAGATGAAAAAAAGAAATTAAATGAAAGAACAACTCACCTCGTAACTGGATATGCAATAATGCAGGTCCATGTTCACACATTCATGGTTTCCATACTTTAGCATTATCAGAGTGCAAACTGTCTTTTTTTGTATTTTATGTCATGTTCAGTTATGCACCTGTTCACACCTCAGTTTGGTGAGTGCCGTCAGTCTTTTTGTCTAGTTTTTTTTAATCTGACTTGGTCCAATAGCTCGATCCAGTCCATGCTCCCTTTTATTTTGCACTGCAAATACAATGCACATCAGCGGGTTTCAGTATATCACCTGTGACACTGTATTACCTGTACACTTACACTATATACAGCATTACTAAGTATAAAGTCACTGGATATAATATTCAGATGGCAGCAAATTCCTTTTTCATAACGGGTGATTGACATTGTGGGAAAGTGAGTAAAGACCTGACCTCCTGTGATGTCCCATTTGAGAGTTACAACTGCTTGAGGTGTAAAAATAGATATCTATAAAGGACATTTTAGGTATATAACCACTCCTTTAAACTCTCCTTTCTCCAATTTGTCGGAATACAACCGCTAAACTCATATTACTGTGCAGACATCACACTGACACATCCAGACTTTTCCTGAGATTGCACTGGTTGCTATCCATTACAAAATGCAACATAAACTTATTACACTTACCCACAAAGTTCTCCACCGTACATGTTATTTCTCATATCTGTCAGCTACCCTACCTTTGCTCTCCACAGTGCTGCACCTCTCTACATCTCCTTCCTCTCTGTCTACCATCCAACCCCTACCCTCATCAGTGCTGTACTGCCCTACATCTCCTCCCTCATCTCTGTCTACCACCCTACCTGTACTCTCCATAGTGCTGTACAGCCCTACATCTCCTCCCTCATCTGTCTACTACCCTACCTGTTCTTCACAGTGCTGTACTGCCTTACATCTCCTCCCTCATCTCTGTCTACCACCCTACCTGTTCTCCACAGTGCTGCACCCCCTACATCTCCTTCCTCATCTCTGTGTAGCACCCTACCTGTTCTCCACAGTGCTGCACCCCCCTACATCTCCTCCCACATCTGTCTACCACCCTACCTGTTCTCCACAGTACTGCACCCCCCTACATCTCCCTTATCTCTGTCTAGCACCCTACCTGTGCTCTTCACAGTACTGCACCCCCCTACATCTCCCTTATCTCTGTCTAGCACCCTACCTGTGCTCTTCACAGTGCTGCACCCCCCTACATCTCCTCCCCCATCTCTGTCTACCACCCTACCTGTTCTCCACAGTGCTGCACCCCCTACATCTCCTTCCTCATCTCTGTGTAGCACCCTACCTGTTCTCCACAGTGCTGCACCCCCCTACATCTCCTTCCTCATCTCTGTGTAGCACCCTACCTGTTCTCCACAGTGCTGCACCCCCCTACATCTCCTTCCTCATCTCTGTGTAGCACCCTACCTGTTCTCCACAGTGCTCCACCCCCCTACATCTCCTCCCACATCTGTCTACCACCCTACCTGTTCTCCACAGTACTGCACCCCCCTACATCTCCCTTATCTCTGTCTAGCACCCTACCTGTGCTCTTCACAGTACTGCACCCCCCTACATCTCCCTTATCTCTGTCTAGCACCCTACCTGTGCTCTTCACAGTGCTGCACCCCCCTACATCTCCGCCATCATCTCTGTCTAGCACCCTACCTGTGCTCTTCACAGTGCTGCACTCCCCTACATCTCCGCCATCATCTCTGTCTAGCACCCTACCTGTGCTCTTCACAGTGCTGCACCACCCTACATCTCCGCCATCATCTCCACGACACAACATGTGCTTATGTTTCTGCTAATGAACTAATATGAACATCTCCAATAATCTCTTTCTTCCACTCCAGTTTCTTCTTGTGCTGTACAAGTCTGGAATGCACAGCCCCAGACAATCCGATACATTCCTGGTGTCCACAGTTTTAAGCCTCCCCTAAAATCACATCTTATTTAGGCAGTCTTTCACCTCACTAATCTACTTGACTCAGTTCTCCCTCATTACATTTTCCTCCAGGTCCCTCCTTTCATCTGTTCTGGCCACACTGTAGCACTTCTTCATATCTGTGCGCAGACAGCTGGTAAACGGTTCATGCAGCTTTGCATAAATCCCCTTATTATAAAACATGGCTGAACCACACACTTTTTACCTTTCTTTTAACCTGTACTTCGTCATAGATTGTGAGCTCTTGTGAGCAGGACCCTCACTCCTTTTGTTTGAATTGCTGAATACTGTGCTATTCTGTTGTGTCTGATATTTGTAAAGCACTGCGGGATATGTTTGCACTATATAAATAAAATACATTTTATACTCGTAGCCGGGGCCAATTCATCCAGACTGGTGCAGTTCACACTTGTGTAAAGCCAGTCTTTCTGGAGTAAAAGGCGCCTAATTTATTGAGAGGCGCACAACTTTTGTGAGTAGAGTGCGCCTCCATTCACAGTGCCAAAAATGTCTGGCTTATAAAATGACAACACATTTGACAGGTGGACATGGCTATGCCCCGTCCTGACTACTTCCAGCAAACCTGTTTCAAACTGGAGTGAAAATGCCAAAGGTGGGTCCCGGAAACGCGAGTTCCAACATTGCTGGTACCTGTTACGTCACCGCCGGAGTCTGCTCCAGCGACTTCTGCTCCAATCGCCAGGCGACGCAGTGTTCCTGCCGTGGATGGTGATGGGAGAGAAGTCGATGCCAGCGGCACCAGTGGGTGCAGGCTCCGATCATCCACTGGGCTGGGTTAGCTTGGGATCTGCAGTACCGCTGACTGACTGTGGGTGGCGTGCGTCTTCCAGCTGAAGTTGCCAGCGTTCAGCTACAGCCAATGGGAAGACACCACACCCTTCTTATTTCCCCTCCTGTCACATGATTACTGCCAGATATAGTTCTGATTTTCCTGGCTCCGGTTACATCCTATTCTGTTGGTGATTCCTGTGTTGACTTCTGCGTGTTTCATGACTACCCTTCTGCCTACTGTTTTTGTACCTTGCTGCCCGACCCGGATCTGACCTCTGCTACGTTTACCGACTACGTCACTGCCTGCCGATTCTGTCCCTGTTCCGCAATTCCTGGTTTGACCCTGCCTGACTACTACTCTCATCGGACTGCAGCCTTCCACAGGTAGTGATCTCCAGTTCCCGGTGTAATTCCAAATCCCTGTATAGGGGTTAAAGGGTTTCAGGGTTCTGGGGGCTTCCCTCTAGCCTCCCCTTTACAGCCCATCTGAGTCTGTGGATCCAGGCAGGCGTTACAGTACCGCAGCGGCACCGGAGATGAATATAGGCTTGATTATTAGAAAAGAAATCTGTCACCACTTTCACCTTTTTAAACTGCTAATATGGGCATACGGGTTATATAATGCTGAAAAAAGCCATACCTGCCTCATGTCAGATGCCTTGTTGTGGAAATATCATCTTTTATCACTTTATGTAAATGAGCTCTTCCAGGCTATGGGGTGGATGCTGCCTGGAAGATAACTCCACCTCCAGAGATTATTGTAAATTAAAGAGGCGTTATTAGTGACCCCCGGGCTCAGGGGTGTTGGTGATTATTTGGGAGAGCAGGGTACAGGGGACCAGGGTTCTCACTATGGGTAGTCGTGGTGCTAGATGAGGATTATAAAGGAGACTCACACACTGCAAGTAAACCAAGTCCTCTGTGTGCCGCCGCTGCTGCGGAACGCCCGTCCATGTACCCAGTCCCACCGGTGTCACATAGTAATCTGGAGCCTGCCTCCATGCACAGTTTTGTGTCCGTATGGGTCCCTCTAGCCTGAAACTATAAGGTCCCGCTCTTCAGTGTTTAGGTGAAGATTTGCTCCCAAGGGCTGGCACTTGGGACTTTAATGGTTTGCTTTCTCTGGAAAACCCTGTCCCACGCAGTATGCTGATGCCCTCAGTCTCTGCGCTCTCTGGGAAGGTCCCTGAAGGTCCCCTTCCTCTGCAGGTTAATTGCCAGGATGTTGAATCGGCTCCTGACATAGGGTCCTGTACCCCGTCGTGCTCGGTACCGGTCAGTTCTTTTGGGCTTTCTGGTGCCAACAGTCCTCCTAGATTGTGTCTATAGACTATGTCGCACCCTTTTCCAATGTCACTGCCACTGGTCCCTGACTCCTCTGGTCCCGGACCACTGTCTGTGACCCAACCACGGTCATTCTAGCTCCCCGGGCGCTCCCACTCCACAGCTCCTCTCTCTTTGAAGGCTCTCACTTGACTCTCTCACTTCCCAACCACCAGTCTGCCTAACCCCTAGGTGGATGGCCCTTTTCCAGCTGGAGCAACCCACTGGTGTGTCTGACAGGTCATGATGTGAGGTGTTGATTGGGATTTGCGGTGCTGATGGAGGTGACACCGGTTTCTGGGAACTTGTAACCATGGGGGGTAGGTCCTGGATCCTGAGGGAACAGGACGCAGTTCACTGTAGCACCCTGATGTATTCAGGGGCGCTACAACTGCATCCCCACCGGGATGCAAGGCCTACCCCCTTAGGGACCCGGAAACCCAGTGCCGGTGCTACACAAACACTACACAATCCCAGTTTTCCCCAACAATTCCCCCATGCAATGGTACCCAGCTAGGGTCGGACCCATGGATGGCCGCCTAGAGGTGGAGCCAGTCCAGTCCACTAGTTGACCAGGTCGGAGGGACGTACTGTAGAGAGAGAGAAAGAGACAGTAATAGAGTAGGAGTAAGACTGTGAAGGTGTGGAGATGGACTGTCCTGTAGTGAGCACTAACCTGGTGCCCAGGAGAGTAGTTGCCGGTGGAGTACAGTGGAGTACTCCCGAAACTATGCACCGACGAGGTACAGGACCCCAGGACAAGCAGAAGCTCCAGGCAGGCTTGTTAGCACCTGCACAGCAAGGGAACCATCAAGGACCTTGCTGACCTTCCCAAGACTCAGTAGCAAAGGGAGACAGGACCAGAGACTCCAACCCCACAGGGTTCACGCCACCATCAGGCGGACAACAGTGGAACAATACCACCAGACGGAGACCCCCAGTTGCTCTACGACACGGGGACCCACTAACCAGAGACAGGTGCGGAGGAGGAAGGCACCAGATTACTAACTTACACTGGGTACAAGGGAACCTGGAGGTGAAACCAGCCGGCCTCAGGCAACCAGTTACCATCACCAGACAGTGAGTAAAACCAGTTGCACTGAACCCTTTGTGTGGACTCCATTCTTCCAGTATCCGTCACAACACCTACCCTCTGGGGCCCGGCCCTGCTTGCAGAGGGCCTACCATCCAAGCTGCCATTAACACCAGCCCCAGTAGTGACATTCTGCAGTGGCGGCTCCATCCACATAGCCGCAACACCGCAAGTGGTGTCACATGTGAACATCATAATCCTCTGTAAATCTACCCCCTTTACAAAAAGGGCCCAGGGCACGCAACCGGGCAACGGCCACCACCGAGACATGCTCAAGATAAACACTGCCCGGGACCGAGTACCCCATAACCCTGGGCGCGACACATTTTCTTCAAGTATTTTTTTCTTTTTTATCCATCAGGACTTGATATCTAGTGGAGCTAAAACTATGAATACCTTACAATGTACAGTATGGAAACAGAGCAGTTTGGATGTGCTGAGATCATATATTATAGCTCATACCTTTATTTTACAAATCTGTGTCTCCATTGTCTCGTAATCCATCAACGAATATGAAAATGAGCTCACAGGGGCTGGGGCTACACTTACATATTTCTGGTTTCTCCAGCCTCCTTCTTCTCCCGGCACCAGTCTCCTACTAGTAATTGACATGTCCACTCTTCTATGTGACATGCTCCACTGGCCAACAACTTGTGCAGGCGTCAGCATTCACAGGGAAGGCGCATGTGCATTATGTCCTTTTGTGAAAGCCAGACTAACCATCTGCGCATGCGCCACCTTTGGCACTGAAGGGGCCTGTGCGACCTGTCAGCTTGGGGATCAGGTCACAGAGAAGAGTGACCTGTCAATGACCTGCAGGAGGACGGTGCCAGGGAAAAACAGAGGTTGGAGAAACTGGAGAGCCGCAAGTATAGACCAAACCGGCACTTACAAACTCACTTGAATAAGAATTCACAGATGGATTATGACACAACGGATACTTAGATTTATAATATAAAGCCCGCTTTACATGCTACAATATATCTTACGATGTGTCGGCGGGGTCACGTCGTAAGTGACGCACATCCGGCATCGCAAGGTACATTGTAGTGTGTAACAGCTACGTGCGATTGCGATTGAACGGTAAAATGTTCATCGCATGCACGTCCTTCAATTCCTAAAAATTGAACGTCAGGTTGTTCATCGTACCCGGGGTTGCACACATCGCTCCATGTGACACCCCGGGAACGATGAACAGATCTTACCTGCGTCCCGCGGCTCCCGTCGGCAATACGGAAGGAAGGAGGTGGGCGGGATGTTTACGTCCCGCTCATCTCCGCCCCTCTTCTTCTATTGGCCGGCTGCCACGTGACGTCGGTGTGACGCCGAACGTCCCTCCCACTCCAGTAAGTGGATGTCCCCCGCCCACATCGAGGTCATATGGACGGGTAAGTACGTGTGACAGTAAATATTCATGTGTGCGACACATTCAACAAATTGAACGTGCCGCACATACGATGGGGGCGGTTACGATCGCATACAATATCGTTTGCTAAATCGTAACATGTAAAGCAGGCTTTAAGGGGTGGAAGAAATCATTGACATACTTTACTATGATGAAATTACATTGGGGTCTAAAAACCTGCTGTCAGGTTCCATTTACGACCCCTGTTAGAGTACCATCATATTTACCTGATATTAGATATTAGAGCCCTTTTACAGAATTTGTCTGCTCTGCCCTGGCTGGAATCATAGAGACTGTTGATGTTGTTAATCTGTATACTATGAGCCAACACTGACAGAAAGCGGCGAGACAAGGAAATGGGGTGGGATTTTATGTGAAACATTCAAATTTGTGTTAAAGGGAATGTCAGCAGAATTTTGCCATTTAATCTGAAAACAGAATAATCTAGGGGCAGGGATGTGTCACTTGCTCAGCAGCTTGCTGTAGTTTAAATACAATCAGTGTTTTATTGGCAGGAGATTAGTACTAGAGGACTGGGTGTTGCATGCCAGCAGTCCAGCTAATCTATGTAAAATACCCCAACCAATGACTAGCAGCTTGCTAACAATGTACAGTATACAGAGTAAGCTGCCAATCGGTGATGTGGGCGGAGTTATACAGACGTCAGCATTCTGGCCACTGTTACATCTACAGCAGAGAAAACAGGGATTTTATTAAAACTGCACCAAATACTCTAGAAAGTGATACATTGCTGGAATCCGGTTCTCTGCCCTATATCCTGCAGCTCTCAGATTACATAGCAAAAACCTGCTGACAAATTACCTTTAACAAGTAATACGTTTCATTTTGGTAATCAGTGCTATGCCTATTGTGGAGGAACAGCAATGGGCATGCCACTGGCACCTACATTATCTAATCAATTTCTTGTAATTTGGTAAAAATATTATGTGTATAATACTGAAAATACGTTTGTTAAATACCTACAATATTAAACCAGACTCATAGACGATGTTTTAATTGTTTGGTCAAGCTCAGAACAAGAATTTGATATGTTCAGGTCATTTCATTATAGCAATGATGTTAATATGTAATTTATGAGTATATTTTGCAATCAAATGCTTTAATTTTTTGGATATTAACATTGCAGTAGAGAATAGAGATGATAGGACCTGTGGAAGTTCAGGTTCTGCTGGTCCAGCTTAACTTTTTTAAAGTTCGGTTTGGGACCTGGACTTGACCTGAACTTCATTTGAAGTCACTAATTGGGCAGTTTGGGTCATGTACCCAGCCATAATCAGATCAGGGGAGGGTGGAAAGATTTTTTCGTTTTTGGTACACACTACATCCAATGGTGCTGTTGTCATCCCCAGTGCGAGCCGATCAAACACTGCAAGCAGCTCGCCCCGGGCTGAGCACCAAACGGACCTGAGCACAGCGATGCTCGAACAAGTGGCTTGCATTTGTAAAGCACACGAACGTTGTTTTCTTGGAAAGGTCAGAGTTCATACCAAGCTTCAGGTTCACTCATCTCTAGTAGAGAAGTGTGGGCTGAACACCGGTTTTAGAAAGCAAACCAAAACTAACTCTGTTACATTATACGAGTCATCACCTGTTCTATGTTAAAGCCTCCCTACTTTATTGGCAATTTGTACATTTTATATGTATCAAAAGTGAATACTGTATAATGATTTCTTAGAACAGTCACTGCAATTGTACAAGAAATGAAGAGTTTCTTTAAAGTAAATGTTGTGTGTATGTGTTCATATACTCACCTACTGCCGGCTTCTCCAGGATCAAATGCAGTTCCACTACTCTTCTGAGTAACGTCACAGGACCTCACGCTCGACGCCGAGTGATGGTACTGCGGTGAGCTGTAGTGGACCACAGGGGGACCCCGGGCCAGCCTTATTAGTGGGAGGGACTTGATTAAGCGCCCACCGCGAGGCAAACGCCAGGGATAGCTGAGGCTGGAGGCATGTCTGGGGAGGGTGGGCACAGTTTCTGGTCTGGTGAGGGCCACCAGGATAGCTGAGGCTGGAGGCACAGCCGGGACAGACAGGCACAGTCTCTGGTGGGGCGAAGGCCACCGGGATAGCTGAGGACGGAGGCACGGCCGGGGTGGACAGGCACAGTCTCTAGTGTGGCAAGGGCCACCAGGATAGCTGAAGCTCGATTGACAGATGGGCACGTACACTGACACCGACCGGACAGAATGGGAGCCAGAGCCAACGGGAAGGGACAGACAAGGGGACCTGACAACTAGCTAGCTGGAGTACTTGAACCTAACTAGCTATGCTAAAGCGTTGATCAGGCAACTCCCATAGTGGGAGCTTGCCCTGAATATCCAGTGCCTCTCAGCGATAGCCTGGGAGGCACTTCCTGGGAGTGGCACTCTGGCCCTTTAAGAGAGGGGCAGCGGCGCATGCACTCCTTAGGAGCGCTCCTGGAGATGCTGTGATGCGCTCACAGTCCATGGGAGGCGGGGGAGGAGAACACATGTGGAGGAGAGGCAGAGGCGCCGTGCAGCGAACAGGGACCCGGCTGCAACGGTGAGTCAGAGCATGTCCCTGAAGGAAGGCAAGGAGTGCAGGACACAGCGTTACACAGCACTTCAGACTATCCACCTCACTCTATGCCCTATGTGTGAGCCAGAAGTCTCTTTTACAGTGTAATTCTATAGACCTCGTTCTGACACTACATAGGCTTACATTGTGAAAACAACTTCCAAGTCACACAGAGCATAGTGTGATCCCCGAGCCTGAAGAGCAGTGATGTCACTGAGAAAAGGAGCAGAACAGCACTGGATCTTGGAGATGGCGGCAGTAGGTGAGTATATTAACACACACACACTACATTACATACACAAAAACATAGATATAACGAACAAAAAAATCTTATTGCATGGGCTTCTTTCATTTCAAGGGGATATGACAAACAGGTTTTCCTGAAGGCAGCAGTGAATAAAGTGATTTGGTGGGATTATAGACAGTTACACTTTAAAAAAAAAAAAAAAAAAGGAAAATAGAAACAAGATGATAAGGTCTGTCTTCTTAGTTCAATTCAGTCCATAAGCAGATAAAATTAAAAGTACAATAAGGAAACAATGGCAAATTTTCAGTTAAATCGCGAGCTAATTGGTAGAACTCATACTCCCCCGATCGTTACTTTCCGTATGTGTACAAACCTTTAAGATTAATTAGTTAGGAGTAGATATGTGGCGAAAAAAGAGAAAAGGTTAAAAAAATTTGATACCTTGCGGTGACCATAAATGTGGCCCATGTATGCGTAGCACCCAGGGATATGGGGTACTCTGTTCCGGGCAGTACAGGTTTTGGGGAAGTCACAGTGGTGGCCGTTACCCGGTTTCATGCCCTGGGCCCTTTTTGTAATGGGGATATTTACAGGGGAGAATAAGATAATGTTCACATGTGATGCCACTTGTGGTGTTGCGGCTAAATGTAGGGAGCCGCTGCTTTAGAATGTCTCTACTGGGGCTGGTGGTATTGGCAGCTGGAATGGTAGACCCTCCGCAATTAGGGTTTTGCCCCAGAGGGCGTATGGTACAGTGGGTGTCGGAAGAAGGTAGTCCACACAGGTGTTCAGTGCAACTGGTTTACTCACTGCTGGTAGATGTTGACTGGTTGCCCAAGGCCAGCTGGTTTCGCCACCAGGTCCCCTTTGTCCCAGTGCCAGTTTGGTTCTCTGGTACCTTCTTCCCCTGCATCTGTCTCTGGCAAGTGGGTCCCCGTGTTATGGAATAACTGGGGATCTCCGCTCAGTGGTTTGTCCACTTCTGTCCGCCTGTCGGTAGCGTGAACCCTGCGAGGTTGGAGTCTCTGGTCCTGTCCCCGGTTCTCCCATTGCTACTGAGTCTTCAGATTCTTTAGGGTCAGCAAGGTCCTTGATGTCCCCTTTGCTGTGCAGGTGTTAACAGGTTGGCCTGGAGCTCTTTCCTGTCCTAGGGTCCTGTACCCCGTCGATGCGGTGTTCCGGGAGTACTCCACCGGCAACCACTTCTCCTGGGTACCAGGTCACAGTTAACCCGCGACAGAACGTCTCCTCTGTCAACTATCTCCTTTCCACCCGACCGACGACTGTCAACTCTCTCACTCTACACTGTACTGACTACTGTCTTCCTGTGGCCTGACTCTCCTCAGTCCGCCCCTCCCACCTGGTCAACTAGCGGACTGGATTGGCTCCACCTCTAGGTGGCCATCCATTGGTCCCACCCTAGCTGGGTATCATTGTATGGGAGATTGTTGGGGAAAACTGGGATTACCTGGGTTTTTGTTGGTACCTGCACTGGGGTTTTAGGTCCCTAAGGGGGTTGACACTGTATCCATGTGGGGATGCAAATCCTTTTAGCACCCTGATGGTTTCAGGGGTCCTACATATGTTTTGTGGTCAAATGTGTCTAGGGACCAATCTAAGAATAGGTCCTGTTAATCATATGGTTATAGGAATCATTACACATAGAACAAATGATACAGTCAATCTATGTAATATTTGCCCTTCTGAATTTTATTATATAGGGAAAACTATACGCCATTTAGTTGTTCGTTTTCGTGGCCATTGTTAATTCAATTTCAACAGGAAGAGGCTGTCTATGCCTAGTTAATCATGTAAAAGAAAAACATAATGGAGATTCATTGTGTCTCAGATTTCCTGGCATACAACATATTTATGTGCCATTTTCTGGTGGAGACAGGCATAAACAATTATTGAGATGTGAGGTTAACTGAATTACTAGAGCAGATGCCACAGGTCCATTAGGTCATAACGGCCGTAATGAATTCTCAGCGTTCTTATAACATTGTACTTTATAGGGATTTATGTGTTTTTTTAAGTAATATAATTAAACTAATTGTTTTTATTGAATTTGTATGAAACAAAAGCGTTAATGCAGAAGGTGTTTAAAAATGCATTGTTACCTTTTCCCAATGTACCATCAGAGCATGAAATAGCCATAGGCTACCGACCTGCTGAATATTGTTGTTTTTGTATACCTCTCCACCATGCCAGGAAAATAAATATCTATCTTGTTATACTAAGTGGTGAGTGCCAATCTACTTTTTGATAATTTTACGATTATACCAGTTCATATAGGCCAAACTGCTCTTTAGTACGAATCTAGCCAACCTTCTCTACCAGTGTTTCTCAACTCCAGTCCTGAAGTCCCACCAAAAGATCAAGTTTTCTGGATTTCCTTAGATATTGCACAGGTGATGGACTTAAAGAAGTGGTTCACCCTTATTTATTACTGGCCACAATATTATGTTGAGAAACAAGGTTTCTCTCAAATACCTTGTGTTGCCAATAGTGCCTGTGAGTGGCACTATTGCGGTCCTCTCTTCCCCATCGCTTGACCCACGGGCTCCGTGGCTTTGGGGATCTGGTGATGTCACATCAACTTCCTGCTCACCTGACATCACCGCGGCTGGCCCCAGTCTCCGTGAGTGACTGGGCTGTGGGTGGAGTTTCCTTGCTCATCACAGCCCAGCATCGCTCCTGCTTGAGCGCTCTGCAGCGAAGACTGAGTGAGCAGGGAGATGATTGGCTGTGATGAGCGGTGAAACTTCATCCACAGTCCAGTCACTCACGGACACTGGGGCCAACCGCGGTGATGTCAGGTGAGCAGGAAGTTGACGTGACATCACTGGATCCCCGAAGTCACGGAGTCCGGGGGTCACACGATGGGGAAGAGCGGTCTGCAATAGTGCGGCTCACAGACACTATTGGCAACACAAAGCATTTGCGACAAACATTGTTTCTCAACATAATATTGATATGACCAATAATGAATATGGGTGAACCACCCCTTTAATCCCTGTGCAATATAGAGGAAATCCTGAAACCAATCACCTGTGCAATTCTGTGAAAATCCTGAAAACATGATCTGTTGGTGAGCCTTGAAGACTGGAGTTGAGAAACACTGCTAGTCTAATCAATGCTTCTAGGAGACAATAACTTCATACATACCGCATCCAATGGATCAACACACAATTTTTTCTCTGCTAGATTTGTATGGAATCTAACAAAATAAAAGGCACCAAAAGAACAAAACATGCAGGAACCAATTACAATATGGCCCTGTGCTAGGCTGCACAGTGGCCCTGCAGCTCCCTATTTCAAAGCTTAATACATACGAAGATGGATAACTTGCTAAAGGAAACCTGTCAGCAGATTTTTCATTCATAAACCAAATCTACCACCTTCAGCAACCCCTGTTCTGCTTACCATAAAGATGCATATTATCCCCTGACTCCCCCTGTATACTCCCCAAATAAATTTTGAAAATCTTGCGCACTGTATGTAAATTTGGTCTGATGGGCAGGTTTGCTGTTCCTCCTCTTTATGTTGATACCCATCCTCTTGTTATGATTGATTCTGCATCATCCTCATAGCCAAGTAAAATCTCGTGCCTGCGCAGTAACCTTGCCATTTCGCGCATGCGCACTTTTGTATTAGGCTTTGCCTACAGCATGGCAAAGCAGAGTGCACCTGTGCGAGTCGGAGATGTCTCTGCGCATGTGCGAGTTTTCACCCAGCTATGTGGATGACGGAGCAGGGGACATCCACATCAATTATAAGAAGATGGCTATCAGTGCAGAAGATTTTCAAACGGTATTGGAGGGTATACAGGGGGAGTCAGGGGATAATATGCACCTTTACGGAATGCAGCACAGACACTGCTGAAGGTGGTAGTTTTGGTTTATATATAAAAAATCTGGTGACAGATTCCCTTTAACAACTGCATTTTCTTACTAAAAAGCACGCTAGAGTAAGATGTGCAGGTTCAATCAAGGGGTGTATGCACCCGAACTCCTCTTATGTATATGCATATATGCAGTGCTTGTGTGGCTATAAACCATTTTGAAAATTAATTTATTCGAGTCATGACCCCCCCCTTCCCCAGTATATGGTGATTTATACATTTCAAGATTCTTCCAGTATATGGCGATTTATTCATTCCATGACCCCTTCAGTATATGATTTATTCATACCATGACCACTGGAGGGGTGTTTTATATGGTGATTTATTCATACCATGACCCCTCCGGTATATGGTGATTTATTCATACCATGACCCCTCCGGTATATGGTGATTTATTCATACCATGACCCCTCCGGTATATGGTGATTTATTCATACCATGACCCCTCCGGTATATGGTGATTTATTCATACCATGACCCCTCCGGTATATGGTGATTTATTCATACCATGACCCCTCCAGTATATGGTGATTTATTCATACCATGACCCCTCCAGTATATGGTGATTTATTCATACCATGACCCCTCCAGTATATGGTGATTTATTCATACCATCACCCCTATGCTATAATGCTATATGGTGATTTATTCATACCATGACCCCTCCAGTATATGGTGATTTATTCATACCATCACCCCTATGCTATAATGCTATATGGTGATTTATTCATACCATGACCCCTCCAGTATATGGTGATTTATTCATACCATGACCCCTCCAGTATATGGTGATTTATTCATACCATGACCCCTCCAGTATATGGTGATTTATTCATACCATCACCCCTATGCTATAATGCTATATGGTGATTTATTCATACCATGACCCCTCCAGTATATGGTGATTTATTCATACCATCACCCCTATGCTATAATGCTATATGGTGATTTATTCATACCATGACCCCTCCAGTATATGGCGATCAATTCATACCATAACCCCTTCGGTATATGGCGATTAATTCATACCATGATCCCTTCGATATATGGTGATTTATTGATACCATGACCCCTCCAATATATGGTGATCTTTTCATACATGACCCCTCTGGTATACGGCGATTAATTCATACCATGACCCCTCCGGTATATGGTGATTTATTCATACCATGACCCCTCCGGTATATGGTGATTTATTCATACATGACCCCTCCGGTATATGGTGATCTTTTCATACATGACCTCTCCGGTATACGGCGATTAATTCATAACATGACCCCTCCGGTATATGGTGATTTATTCATACCGTGACCCCTCCGGTATATGGTGATTTATTCATACCGTGACCCCTCCGGTATATGGTGATTTATTCATACCGTGACCCCTCCGGTATATGGTGATTTAATCATACCATGACCCCTCCGGTATATTGTGAAGTGTAATACTTTCGTGTTTTTTATTTCCTTTCAAACCAATATCCCCAAATATTCATTCAAAACGTCAAACCCTTGAAAAGAAAACAGCATGACCGCAAACGTGTAAAGAAAATGTTTTATTTAAAGTGTTAAATACCACCATCGTAATTAATATGCTTTACATTAGTTGGTGCTCATTTGCAAGGCTAATCCGCCATATCACTCAACTGTAAATTCCTCTTGCTTTTAAAACGTACTATGTACAAGACTGCAGTAGTCACCGGGATAGTGCGGATACATGACTATACCATGGGCACAGCTGCAGACATCATGTGAAATAAAAAAAAAATACATCAATTTTTTTTTCTTTAAAATAAATACTGCATAATGATACTTATGTACAAATCTTATATACGGTCTTGTTCTCCCTATAAAAATTAGAAAGAAAAAAATGCATCTTGGGATTTTTTTTTTTTATTTTCAGAAAATAACATATTACATTGCATTTTCAATACCAGAAATTGTTATTTATGACGTGATGATACTGTAGATGGTACGGATATGTGCTTGTATATATATATATATATATATATATATATATATATATATATATATATATATATATATATATATGCACATACTACTTTTGCTGGTTCACAGCCGTCTAGATTAACTTTATTGACTCCATAATTCATATTACATTTGGTGATCTATCTACTTCATTGCTATTCAACTACTTTCATTTAAAAGGCAATTAAACGGCTAGAAGGCCTCATGTATCAAATCTGCCTAACTGAAAATCAGGCCTTGTTTTGCCCATACCAACCAATCAGGACTCAGCTTTCATCTCTTAAGCTCCTTTGAAAAATGAAAGCTGAGTTCTGATTGGTTGCTATGGGCTGATTTTCCATTAGACAGATTTGATAAATGAGGCCTACTAGCAGAAAATCAGGCCTTGTTATGCCTATAGCAACCATTCAGGGATAAGCTTTCATCTCCTAAGCTCCTTTGAAAAATAAAAGCCAAGTTCTGATTGGTTGCTATGGGCTGATTTTCAATTAGACAAGATTTGCTAAATGAGGCCTGCTAGCAATAAATCAAGCCCTGTGATGCCCGTAGCAACCAATCGGAACACAGCTTTTATTTTTCCATAGCAGCTTAAGAAATGAAAGCCGAGCTCTGATTGGTTACTATGGGCAACACAAGGCCCGATTTTGATTTAGAGGCCTACAATATTTTTATACTTCTTTTTTTTCCGCCAAATGATACCGGTTTAGGGGGGAAAGGATAATGTAAATTACTGATATTCTTCCGTGAGCTGTCACATTCAAATAATCAAAATCATTGCTGTCTATGTGTGTGCTTACGGATGTGTATCTTCATATACACACATTCTTATGCATAAACACATATATAAATATGCCTATTCACATTTGTGTACGTAAACACAAACTTACATGTAAGTATACCGTATGTCTGCATATAAACAATTTACAGTATATGCACATAAAAAAAAAACTAAACTTCTATGTGCATTTTATATCACTCTATTGTTCATTATGGGAAGAGGTAGAGAAACTATGACTCTCCAGCCGATGTGGAACCGGACGCCATAACACCCTATAGCTGGTATTCTGGGACTTCTAGTTGTACAAGAGCTGGAGAGCCACAGGCTACCTAAGAATTTGGGAAAATAGGAAAAAAAAGGCAATATTGTATTTCACTGGTGGAGCCGATGAAATATATAATATATACTTTAAAATTTCAAGTTGCAATACTCTCAACACACCCAAACACATATTTTTGGTATCCATCTTAGGAGGGGATTGAACAGGGATGTCCTACAGAACTCAACAGTTGTGTTCCCAAGATTGCGGGTCCACAAATATGGCAGCCAGAGCCCCAGCGGACAAATGTTCTATATATTAATATATATTTCTATAACAACCTCACTGTTTTTTGTTTGTTTTTTTACTTTAATGTTATGAGTGCCATCAGCCAGCCAGACGATTAGTCATTTCCGGCCAAGACACCGAGTGAACTGTCCTTAGTAACAAAGCATTGGAAAAGTTCGACCTTCGTAGCACTGAAAATTAAAGCGCAAGTAAAAACGTCACCTGGTATGATACAGAACTCTGACAAAGTGCAAAAAAGGGCGTCCGTTCTTTTAAAAATAGTGGATACTATAATGTTCCATGGTCGGAATTTCAGTTTTAACCCTCAAGAGAACAATGCTCGGTGCTGAAAAGAATTTTTTTTCTTTCCTATTTTTTTTTTTATTTTTAAATGGCCACGTAAATTGAAATATTTTTATATTTTTGTCCCGTTAAGACTCAATTGGATGGTGAAAAAAATAGTTACCATGCACTGTACAAGATATTGCAAAAAAGTTCAAATATCTTCTATATCAAATACATGCTGAATTACCTTAGGTATTCTCAAGCCATGTTGCAAAAATAGTTTTCAACATGCTTGAAATAAAGAAAGGTTGCTATGCAATGGAAGCCGGGAGACTGGACGCTTCCATTCTTGCCAGGTCAAACTAGGTAATTTTTTTTTTTTTTTTTAATGTCAAAGAATTCAAGAACGCAGGGTTAAAAAGTCTGCAAAACCTTTTTTTTTTTTCACATAAAGGCTAAAGGAGCAGTCATGGCACACGATGGGCAGGTTGGGGATCGGGGGGAAAAATGTGTGCGCCATTTTCAAACATTGGAGTCAGAAAAGAGATCTGGGAGATACATAGGACTGAAGGGCACAATGCAAAAAATTGGGGATCGGTGGGAGAAGACAGGAGAGACATGTACAATTTGCACATCATGTTAAACTTTACAAGGCTTGTACCTTTCACATTTAAATAAATTGTATATGTTACATTTATTTCTTGTCACATAAAGAGAATTTTTTTTAATATTTGCTAGAAAGATTTTTTGTTTTTTATTTTACCATTTTAATATACGTCTGCCAAAACACAGACCAGGATTGTTTTTTTTTTATTTTTTTCGGCGGTTTTCTTTTTTTAAGAATGAGAACAATTGGTTTGTCTTTGTTTCACGCTGTTGCATTCTCTCCCCTTTTTTAAAACCATGCACTAGTGAAATTTGCTCTGTTTAAAAAGAATAGAAATTGTTGAAAATGGCTGTATCTTTTCGGTCATTCTTTTTTCTCTTTTATTTTTTTTTTGCAAGTTGCAGCCCAAAGAAAAGGATTTCAATGTTCAATTAGATCCATGTCCATGCAAAATGAATTAAAAAAAATAAAATAAATAAAAGAAAAACAAAAAAGTTTAGTTCTTTAATTATGGATTGATCACGGACCAAAATCTTCCCCGGAGAAATCATTGTATAATGGATTCCTTGGATGATTATACTTTAAGCTAACTTCTTCAGACCATGGGGCCTATGTGACCTACCACCATGTTCATCTGGAATAACACTGGTGTTCTGTCTTACGCCATCATCTTCCACCGTTTTTCTTTTGGGTTCCCAGCCCTTGGGGGCAAATACAAAAAGAAAATTTTGCAACAACGTGATATGCCACTGACAATGACTTTCGTTGTATGAAGCATTTCTTTTATTTTCTAGTATCAGTAATCCATGGCTTCAGATTCAACTAGAACTGAGCTTCACCGATCTCCACACCTTGGTTAGCTCCACTCCACCTGAGAGCCTTCTATAGCGCACAATGTGTGCAACTTCCACTGAGAACACAGGATCGCTCCTTATCCCTAGAAACAGGCTCAGAGGACACAACATTAAGCATGCAGTGTTTGCCAGGGTTTGCGACCTGTCAGATTTTGATTTCTTGTGATTTTGTTGTTTGTTAATTTTTTGAAACGCTGGTTGCAGAAGACAACAGTTTTTCACAGGTGCTATGACCGAGCGTAAGAAGGTCCTGTGGAGCTTTCCAGAGATGACTGGGACGCTCTCCGGGTTAAAGGAGCTAATGTTGGGTCTACTAGAGAGGAAGGGGGGAACAGTTTAAACCATCCAATCACCATATTGGACAGGTCCAGTTCATCTAATAGTATCTGTGCTACACCCATAAATGACTTGTGATCCATACGTCCATAGTCGCCCCAAACAATTATCTGTTGAAATAAAAGAAATTATATAGATCAGTTTAACCCAAGGATACACAAAACTGGTGACACATTCAGATCTCTAATTCTTTGTGAAGGTCTTGTGTTTACAGGTAACCCCAGGGGGCACTGTATGCTGTGGTGTAAACCCTAGGGGGCACTGTATGCTCTGGTGTAAACCCTAGGGGGCACTGTATGCTCTGGTGTAAACCCTAGGGGGCACTGTATGCTGTGGTGTAAACCCTAGGGGGCACTGTATGCTCTGGTGTAAACCCTAGGGGGCACTGAATGCTGTGGTGTAAACCCTAGGGGGAACTGCATGCTGTGGTGTAAACCCTAGGGGGCACTGAATGCTGTGGCGTAAATCCTAGGGGGCACTGTATGCTGTTGTGTAAACCCTAGGGGGAACTATGTGCTGTGGTGTAAACCCTAGGGGGCACTGTATGCTCTGGTGTAAACCCTAGGGGGCACTGTATGCTCTGGTGTAAACCCTAGGGGGCACTGAATGCTGTGGTGTAAACCCTAGGGGGAACTGCATGCTGTGGTGTAAACCCTAGGGGGAACTGTATGCTGTGGTGTAAACCCTAGGGGACACTGAATGCTGTGGTGTAAACCCTAGGGGGCACTGTATGCTCTGGTGTAAACCCTAGGGGGCACTGTATGCTGTGGTGTAAACCCTAGGGGGAACTGTATGCTGTGGTGTAAACCCTAGGGGACACTAAATGCTGTGGTGTAAACCCTAGGGGGCACTGTATGCTGTGGCGTAAACCTTAGGGGGCACTGTATGCTGTGGTGTAAACCCTAGGGGACACTGAATGCTGTGGTGTAAACCCTAGGGGGCACTGTATGCTCTGGTGTAAACCCTAGGGGGCACTGTATGCTGTGGTGTAAACCCTAGGGGGAACTGTATGCTGTGGTGTAAACCCTAGGGGACACTGAATGCTGTGGTGTAAACCCTAGGGGGCACTGTATGCTGTGGCGTAAACCTTAGGGGGCACTGTATGCTGTGGTGTAAACCCTAGGGGGCACTGTATGTTCTGGTGTAAACCCTAGGGGGCACTGAATGCTGTGGTGTAAACACTAGGGGGCACTGAATGCTGTGGTGTAAACCCTAGGGGGCACTGTATGTTCTGGTGTAAACCCTAGGGGGCACTGAATGCTGTGGTGTAAACACTAGGGGGCACTGAATGCTGTGGTGTAAACCCTAGGGGGAACTGTATGCTGTGGTGTAAACCCTAGGGGGCACTGTATGCTCTGGTGTAAACCCTAGGGAGCACTGTATACTATGGTGTAAACCCTAGTGGGCACTATATGCTGTGGTGTAAACCCTAGGGGAAACTATATGCTGTGGTGTAAACCCTAGGGGGCACTGTATGCTGTTGTGTAAACCCTAGGGGGAACTATGTGCTGTGGTGTAAACCCTAGGGGGAACTATATGCTGTGGTGTAAACCCTAGGGGGAACTATATGCTGTGGTGTAAACCCTAGGGGGCACTGTATGCTGTGGTGTAAACCCTAGGGGGCACTGTATGCTCTGGTGTAAACCCTAGGGGGCACTGTATGGTCTGATGTAAACCGTAGGGTGCACTGTATGGTCTGGTGTAAACCCTAGGAGACACTGTAAGCTGTTGTGTAAACCCTGGGCAGCACTGTATGCTATATGGTGTAACCATAGGCTGCACTGTCCTAGGGGGCACTATATGCTGTTGTGTAAACCCTGGGTGGCACTGTACGCTATGGTGTAAACCCTAGGGGGCACTGTATGCTATGGTGTAAACCCTAGGGGGCTCTGTATGCCCTGGTGTACACCTTAGGGGGCACTCTATGCCCTGGTGTATACTGAGGGGGGAGCAATGCAAGAAACAAAGATTCCACATATCATCTACCACCCCAACAGGCCCTCTGCCATACATAGCAAGATCTCCTGTTCCTATACTTATGAGTCCCAGGAAAAACAAATTCAAGGGAAGAGAAAACAACTGTGACAGGCAAAAAGTTTCAATCTCTATATTTCTCAGGGTAAAAGCCCACTTACCTGTAAAACCTTTCCTTGCGGTGATTCTTCAAAAGATAACTGTTGCTGGTATAAAGGCTCCAGCGTTTTTCTTGCTACTTTTGTTTTCTTTTTGGCTATGCAGACCCCATTTTCCAAAAGATACACCTTTACATACGGTGCTGTGGGAGAGACAGAGAGATGTGGCGTTAGTCCCTTCTTGCACACTGTGTAATGAGCCTCGTAGGCAGGATGTGAAAAATGACATATCAATGGGACTCGCCATTGATCAGGCTGAATAATGACATTATCATAATTTCTCATTTCCAGTTGGTGTACAAAGCAAATGATGAGATTCATTAGCTGCGTGTATTCATAAAGTGACAGTGCGGAGAGGATAAATGTGGAGATTATCCTGACAACAAATAACCAAGACAATTAATTACAGAGTAATAGAGCGCATTTCCAATCCGCCAAGGACTACGCTACTTTGTGTTTTATAGCTGTCAATCGGATGTTTAATTCTGGATTATTGGTGGTTACAAAATGTTATTTTTCCCTTCTGTAGATCCAGTATAATACAATGGTAATTGTTCTTTATTTAAAGGGCTATTCTGATCATATCTCCATACACATTAGATTAGAGTTGGTCAAACCCACTGACTAGCTGATGTGTATGGGGGTCTCCAAAGTCCTTCCCAACAGCTGAGGTCCAGGAGGATAAGGATCATAAAACGCCCCATCCTTTTGTTTTCAGGGGAGACTCTGACAACAACTTGCTCCACTTTGACTACTGAAAACACACGAACGCTCGGCTGTGTGGGGGAGTTGGAAGGCGGTTGGGTAGTCACCTGGTAGCTATTTCATGTGTATGATCATCTTAAGTCATAAATGACCCCCACTGTGGCCGTCAAAACGACTTAGAAATGAACGGCGTGCTTGGAGTTGTATATTAGTGCACATAAATGCGTAATAGATTGTGATGAACTGCTGGTATATCGCACATACAGTAGTGAGGTTTTGCTGAAGGCTTACAATAACAATAAGGCCTCAAGGACACGTTGAGTATTTGATAAGATTTTACATCAGTAATTGTAAGTAAGATGAGTGAACCCGAACTGTGAGTTTATCTCTTTTGACTTACAGGTTAGTAATGAGGGGGGGGTGTCATAGAACCCTTCCCATTACTAACCTAAAGGCCCTGTTACATGCAACGACATCGCTAACGAGATGTCGTTGGGGTCACGGAATTCGTGACGCACATCCGGACTCGTTAGCGACGTCGTTGCGTGTGACACGTACGAGCGACCGCTAACGATCAAAAATACTCACCTTATCGTTGATCGTTGACACGTCGTTCATTTCCATAAAGTCGTTGCTGGTTCAGGACGCAGGTTGTTCGTCATTCCTGAGGCAGCACACATCGCTACGTGGGACACCCTGGAAACGACGAACAGCAACGTACCTGCGTCCAGCCAGCAACGAGGTGGGCGTGACTTTCATGCGGCTGCTCTCCGCCCCTCTGCTTCTAATTGACGCCTGACGTGTGATGCCGCACGAACCACCCCCTTAGAAAGGAGGCTGTTCGCCTCCCACAGCGACGTCGCTAGGAAGGTAAGTAGTGTGACGGGTACTAGCGATATTGTGCGCCACGGGCAATGATTTGCCCGTGACGCACAAACGACGGGGGCGGGTGCTTTCATGAGCGACATCGCTAGCGATGTCGCTGCATGTAAAGCCCCCTTTAGGCTTGATGACAGCTGTGATTTTTGAAAAATCACAGCTGTCATCATCCCCATATATTAACTCGATTGCCACCGTACCAGGGCACTTGGGATGAGCCAGATAAAGCACCAGAATTAGTGCATCTAATGGGATACACCAATTCTGGGCAGCTGTGGGCTGCTATTTTCAGGTGGGAAGGGCCAATATCTATGGCTCTTTCCACTCTGAGAATACCAGCCCCCAGCTGTCAACTTTAGCTTGGCTGGTTATCAAAAATGGAAGAGAACAAATGCCGCTTTTTTTTTTAAATGATTTATTTAAAACATTTTTTTTATAACCAATCATGGTAAAGCGGACTATTGGGGGGTGGAGCTCGTACTTGTCTTGTTTTACCTGCGCTGGTTCTCAAAAATATTGTGTGATCCCACGCCATTTTTTTTTAAAGTTATTTTTACACTTCCATACAGGAAACTGGTCTGCAACCAATCACGGATGCCGACACAGAGTGTGGGGAGCATATATAGCAGTCTGCAACCAATCACAGACGTATGCACAGAGGGTTTGTGGGTGAAGCAGTGAATATGTTCATGAACTTTAATGAGTGGGCCTAGAAAAGAGTCTGACAGCAGTGTTATCTTCCAGGAAACACTGTATGTATAACTGTCTTGCTCTTACCCCAATTTAGCTTCCTTTTGTGGCCCTCTATTCCTCACTATTTTGCAGCACAGAACTTCTCATGCCCTTTGACTTGTATGGGGTTTGTTGCCAGGGTCAAGTTCAGCTCCTGAACCAAACTTTTTTGTTCAGTCTGTGTGGATTCGGCAAACCCGAATATCCACGGGTCTGCTCATCTCTATTTGTAAGCCAAAACCAGGAGCGGGTAAAAAATGTAGAAGTTGAGCCTGTCTTTCTGTTAAACTTTTCCTCTTCACTGTTCCACTCCTGGTTTTGGCTACAAACACTGAGGAAAAAAACTGACCAAATACTGAATGTGTGGACGTGGCCTAATTCCATCTTTCTTGGGCTACTTTTAACAGTTTGTCTGTATTCTGTGTCCAAGGTCTTCATCAGTAGATTCTCAATGGAAATCTCGGATGTAAATGTTAAAGATCCCATACACATTAAATAAAAGTTGTCCAAACCTGCTAATTTTGGCGGGATCAGCCTACTGCTTAATGTGTAAGGGTACCGTCACACTTTAGCGACGCTCCAGCGATCCCACCAGTGATCTAACCTGGTCAGGATCGCTGGTGCATCGCTACATGGTCGCTGGTGAGCTGTCAATCAGGCAGATCTCACCAGCGACCAGCCCCCAGCAACACGTGAAAGTGATTCTGCGCTTGGTAACTAAGGTAAATATCGGGTAACCAAGCGCTTGGTTACCCGATATTTACCTTGGTTACCAGCGCACACCGCTTAGCGCTGGCTCCCTGCACTCCTAGCTAGAGTACATAATCGGGTTAATAAGCAAACCGCTTTGCTTATTTACCCGATGTGTACACCGGCTACGTGTGCAGGGAGCCGGCACTGGCAGCCTGAGAGCGGCGTACGCTAGTAACCAAGGTAAATATTGGGTAACCAAGCAAAGCACTTCGCTTGGTTACCCGATGTGTACCTCGGTTACCAGCGTCCGCAGCTTGCAGACGCCGGCTCCCTGCACATTCAGATCGTTGCTCTCTCGCTGTCAAACACAGCGGTGTGTAACGAGCAGCGATTTCACAGCAGGGGCCAGATCGCTGCTCAGTGTCACACACAGCGAGATCGCTGATGAGGTCACTGGTGCGTCACAAAAACCGTGACTCAGCAGCGATCTCGCTTGCGATCTCGCTGTGTGAGAAGTACTCCTAAAAGGAGTGTAAAAGAAGGACCATTGGGAGGTTGGAATTAAAGCTCCCAATCCTTTTGTTCGGCAGGGAGATAATGTCCAGGAACAAAAGCATTCCTATGGGGGTGAGATAGCTGGCAGCCGAATGACTCCAGTGTACAACTATCTGATATGCATGTCCAGCTTTAAGGTACCGTCACACATAACGAGATATCTAGCGAGACGCAGTAGCGATCCCGTTAGCGATCTCGTTATGTGTGACACCTACCAGCGATCAGGCCCCTGCTGTGTGATCGCTAGTCGAACCCGAATGGTCCAGGCCATTTTCTTCAAAGGCGATGTCCTGCTGGGCAGGACACATCGCTGTGTTTGACACTGTGTGACAGGGTCACAGTGACTGCGGAGATCGTTATACAGGTCGCTACTGCGACCTGTATCGTTCCTGCATCGTTGGTAAGGTCTGACTGTGTGACATCTCACCAGCGACTTACCAGCGATCCCTATCAGGTCGCCTCGTTTTCGGGACACTGGTAAGTCGTTGTGTGTGACTGGGCCTTAACACATAGCGAGGTCAAGTATTATCCAGGGGACTTTTTAATTGTGGCTACCTTGGGCATTATTTGTGTTAAATTTATCAAAAATGTCATAAAAAGTATGATAAATTTGTAGCTCCTTTATGCACCATCCCCATGCCGGACTGCGCTTGCAACATTTCTGGCAACTCTTTAAAAAGTCGCATTTCATAAATCTGCGCAAACCCTAATTTGCATTGCTAACTATAACCACTTTTTAAAAGACGTGAGAGTGGCAAAAATTTTCAAAATGTACTTTTTTTTTTTTAAATGGCATGCGCCAAATTTATGTGACTTTTTAACACCAGAAAATTAGTGTAAAAGCTTTCATACACGTGTAAGGGGGTGGCCGGTAGAAGGTATTCATATTCCGTACTCTACAACATTTGGAGGCTCAAAGCGCCCTCTGCTGGAAAATCAGAACAGTTTGGAACCAGATTGTAAAGAGTGTGTTTCCTTGAAGGAAGCATTAGCAGGGAGCGCCACCTCAGCTGACAAGCTGACAAGTGTGGCACAGTTATAAGATATAAAAGGCGAAACTGGATACATAGAGGTGGAGTTGGCGACAAAACTACCTGGGGAAAGAATGTACACGCCACAGAGCGGGCCCATGTGGAAGCATCTAGAAGAGTGCTGAGACCAAAGAAGACCTAAGTTCCACAGTCATCTGAGCAACCCGAAGATTGAATACCGCGTTCCATCAACAGAGGAACCTGAAGACCGAATACCATTCATCACAAGAGGAACCCGAAGACTGAATACCCCAGTCCATCGCTGAGGAACCCGAAGACCGAACATCGAATATAACCATCAAGGGAAGATCATGCTAAAGCACTGAAGGCAGAATACCATACACAAGACGAGTACTGGACTATGCGGTCAAGTACCAAACAAAGACCGGACAGAGACAGACATCTACCACAGGGCAACTTCCGAGTGAGATGGACCTCCAGTTCCTGCTTTGTCGTACAGTATCGGGAGACTAACTATTTACTGTATTTATAGAACTGGTAATGTAAAGATTTGTAACAACTGAGTCAGAGTTTGTGAACTGCTAATGTGGATAGATTAACTTAGACCCCAAGTTTTTCCTATTACTTATTTACTGTGACTGTAGGCAGGGCGACGCCGACGTTCCCTCCCCCTTGAGGGAAGGATTGGGATTAAGCTAACATAAAAGGGAGTTGCTTGTTATAATTGTACAGTTGATAGCATGCCACCAATCAGTCAATTGTATTCTGTACAGAAGACTTTTCAGTATTCTCATTATCGTCACAGAGATTATTACAACGGCAATTAACACCTCTATATACAGTAGGTAGCAGAGGATCTGACATTTGCTCATATCCTCCTCCAGTATGAAAGAGATATGGAGCTTAGGGTGGTCTCACCTGGCAGTGTCTTTGATCCTGGTTTTACAACGAGACCCCGAGCTCTTATAATCTCCACTTCTAACTGTCCCTTCTTGTCCACCATCCCAACCTGGATGTCACCTATGGGAAAAAGAAGAATGACTATGTACACAACGTCACAGATGGATCTTATTCATTTACTGAATACAAATACAAGCAGATCTACTAAATGACCCCTTTCACATGTAATGCTAAGTGGGTGCAGAATGTGTTTATTTCAGCTTTAGCTATAAACCAGTCAAAGCTATGGAGAGACCTCTGTTTCCCTATTTCTTAGACTTGTTAGCAGTGTCCAGAACAAAAGTATCATCATATTCTCCATTACTACCGATTCGGCACATACAGAACTGCTCTACTTATTGCCCATGGAACTACCACAGATTACCGAGCGCTATGTACAGCAGTTCCATAGTCAATATTTGGAGCGGTGGTGTGTGTGCTTGATTGTCGCTGTATTTAAATGAGGTACTGCAGAGTTGCGGTCTCAGCGGTGCGACCCCCAGTGATCAGCAAATTATCACTTATCCTGTGAATAGGTGATAATTTACTAATTTGGTACAACCACTTTAAATGTGTGATCCTTCTTTCCTGAGACATTATCTGTCAGTGGAGAATCGAGAGGGACCCCCATGCACATTAGATAGTAAGGTGTTCCCACCTATTTTAAACTCTTACAGCTTAAGTGAAATGAAAACAGCAATGAATTATTGGAAACACCTTAATTTTTACACCTCAAAGTAATGCAAAGGAATAATGCACATGGAACCCTATGGGTCCATATCACTGAAAGACAGGCCATGAGTATCAATCCACAGTATCAATGTACACATTATTAAAGGGAATCTGTCAGCTGATTTTCTAGTATAATACTAATGTTATCTTTAAATAGGGCTTAAGTAGACCTTTCAGGATCAGTAAGTTGTATTGCTCTACGTTATCCTGTTATCTTGTTGTAAGCTCTGTAGAATTCAGTGGGACTTAGTGACTAGTCAAGCATATGTAGATACAAACTGCATATGCCCTGCTCCTCCCTTTCATCTCTCAGTGCTGGCATTAGGGAAAGTAAATCTGAACTGAATTTGCACTGCTGTGCCCAACCATATTCCCTCCCACCTCTCAGCAGTGATAGTGAATGCACTGCGAGGTGGGTGGGGGAAGCAGTGAATATGCAAATTGTATTTACATACACTTGATTAGTGTGCACAGGACACTAAAGCCCCCGTCATATTTAATGACTTACCAGCGATCCCGAAAACGATGTGACCCGATAAGGATCGCTGGTAAGTCGCTGGGAGGTCCCTGGTGAGATGTCACACAGTCAGAACTTACCAACGACGCAGTAACGATCAGCGACCTGTATAACGACCTCGGCGGGCGTTGGGACTGTGTTAGGAGGTCGTTGGTAGGCGTCAAACACAGCGATGTGTCCTGCCCAGCAGTCATCGCCTTTGAAGAAAATGGTCCCAACCATTCAGCAACGACTAGTGATCTCACAGCAGGGGCCTGATCGCTGGTAGGTGTCACACATAACGAGATCCTTGCTGCATCACAGAAACGGTGACGCAGCAACGATCTCGTTAGCGATCTCGTTGTGTGTGACGGGGCCTTAATAAATTCTACCAGCTTAATGCAAGATAACAGGATAAGGTAGAGCAATAAAACTTACTGATCCTGAAAAGTCTCCTTAAGCCCTATTTAAAGATAACATTAATATTGTACTACAAAATCACCTGACAGATTCCCTTTAATGACCGCGGACAGTAACATTAGGTTCCTGCAGTCATAGTGTTAATCCCCACCTGCTACTGTGGGCTGCCAGCGGGGATCCGCACACATGTCAGCTGATTTGTACAGCTGACATGTGTGCCTAGTAGGCAAGAGTGGAATCGCTATCCACCCATACCTGTTAACCCCTTAAATGGCGATGTCAAGATGTGACAGCGCGATATTAACGGCGATTGCGGTAGAAGTTTACTCACTGCCCGATATGGAAGTCACATGACGTGATCATGTGGATCCTGTGTTTGTCATGGTAGCACAGGGTCATGTGTTGACTCCTGTAGCTCACATGATTCAGGTCCTTTAACCAGCAGCCGAGTACTGCAGGTTAAAATAGATGAGCATTTCTCCCGGTCTGAGCGGTGCTGCTCTGATCGGGAGAAATGAATGTGCGATCAGACTGTTGATCCTTATAGTCCTCTTTTGGTACTAGTAAAATAAAAACAAAAAAGTTTAAAAAAGTTTTGAAAAATTAAAAAAATAAAAAAAAGAATTTTGTTTACTTACCGTAAATTCTTTTTCTTATAGTTCCGTATTGGGAGACCCAGACATTGGGTGTATAGCTTCTGCCTCCGGAGGACACATAAAGTACTACACTAAAAAGTGTAGCTCCTCCCTCTGAGCATATACACCCCCTGGATAACCAGATCTAGCCAGTTTAGTGCAAAAGCTGAAGGAGAATAGCCACCCACAAGTAAAGACAGAGCAAGAACCAGAACAACCGGAGCCTCTGTCTACGACAACAGCCGGTGATAACACGCGGAACAAGAAACTGCCAACAGGCAACAGGGAGGGTGCTGGGTCTCCCAATACGGAACTATAAGAAAAAGAATTTACGGTAAGTAAACAAAATTCTCTTTTTCTTTATCGTTCCTATGGGAGACCCAGACATTGGGACGTCTCAAAGCAGTCCATGGGTGGGAATAAACAGAAAAACTGAGAAGTAGGCGGAGCCTAACTTCACAAATGGGCGACAGCCGCCTGAAGGATGCGTCTGCCCAAGCTCGCATCTGCCGAAGCATGAGCATGCACTTGGTAGTGCTTTGAAAAGGTATGCAGACTAGTCCAAGTGGCAGCCTGACAGACCTGCTGAGCCGTAGCCTGGTGCCTGCGTGAGGACCAAATTGAGGTCCCAGGGATCCAAGGGCCGCCGGTAAGGCGGAATGATGTGAGACGCGCCCTGCATGAAGGTGCGGACCTGAGCCAGCCGGGCGATACGCCGCTGGAACAGCACTGACAGAGCCGAGACTTGTCCCTTGAGGGAATTGAGGGATAGTCCTAGCTGCAGACCGGACTGTAGAAAGGACAGAAGGGTCGGCAAGGAAAAAGGCCAAGGAGCATGGCCGGAAGAGCGACACCAGGACAGGAAAATTCTCCAGGTCCTGTGATAGATTTTGGCCGAGGAAGACTTCCGAGCCCGAGTCATAGTGGAGATGACTTCAGGAGGAATACCAGAAGCCGTCAAGATCCAGGACTCAAGAGCCACGCCGTCAATCTGAGAGCCGCAGAATTCTGGCGGAAAAACGGACCTTGTGAGAGAAGGTCTGGACGGTCCGGAAGATGCCACGGCACGTCTACGGACAGATGGAGCAGGTCTGGGTACCAAGCTCGCCTGGGCCAGTCCGGAGCAATGAGGATGACCCGACGGCCCTCCATTCTGATCTTGCGCAGAACTCTGGGCAAGAGAGCTAGAGAGGGAAACACGTAGGACAGACGAAACTGGGACCAATCTTGAACCAGAGCGTCCGCTGCAAAGGCCTGAGGATCGTGGGAGCGAGCCACGTAAACCGGAACCTTGTTGTTGTGTCGGGATGCCATTAGATCCACTTCCGGAGTGCCCCACTTGCGGCAGATTGACTGAAACACTGCCGGATGCAGGGACCACTCGCCACTGTCCACGGTTTGACGGCTGAGATAATCTGCTTCCCAGTTTTCCACGCCTGGGATGTGGATTGCGGATATGGTGGACTTGGAGTCCTCCGTCCATTGAAGGATGCGTTGAACCTCCAACATTGCCAGGCGGCTGCGTGTCCCGCCTTGGTGATTGATGTAAGCAACCGCTGTCGCGTTGTCTGACTGGACTCGGATGTGCTTGCCCGCCAAAAGGTGGTGTAAGGCTAGGAGAGCTAGAAGCACAGCTCTGGTTTCCAGCACATTGATCGAGAGGGCTGATTCGGACGGAGTCCAAGTGCCCTGTGCTCGGTGGTGGAGACATACCGCTCCCCAGCCGGATAGACTGACATCCGTGGTGAGGATCACCCAGGACGGGGCCAGGAAGGAGCGTCCCTGAGACAGAGAGAGGGGCCGAAGCCACCACTGAAGGGAGCCCCTGTTCTGTGGCGACAGAGCCACTAGCCTGTGCAAGGAGGAAGTCCGCTTGTCCCAACAGCCGAGAATGTCCAGCTGAAGAGGACGCAGATGGAACTGGGCCAAGGGAACAGCCTCCATTGACGCCACCATCTGACCCAGCACCTGCATTAGGTGCCTGATGGAATGACGGCGGGGCCTCAGCAGAGAGCGCACCGCCAGATGGAGGGACTGCTGTTTGACTAAGGGCAGCTTCACAAGTGCCGGCAGAGTCTCGAACTGCATCCCTAGGTACGTGAGCCTCTGGGTCGGAGTCAGAGTGGATTTGGGCAGATTGACAAGCCACCCGAATTGGGCTAGAGTGGCGAGAGTGAGCGAGACACTCCGCTGACAGTCTGCGCTGGATGAAGCCTTGACTAGAAGGTCATCCAGGTAAGGAATCACTGCCAACCCCTGGAGGTGCAGAACCGCAACCACTGCTGCCATGACCTTGGTGAATACTCGAGGGGCCGTGGCTAACCCGAAGGGGAGAGCCAAGAATTGGAAATGTTCCTCTCCGATTGCAAAACGTAGCCAACGCTGGTGTGAAACTGCAATTGGCACATGCAGATAGGCATCTCTGATGTCGATGGATGCCAGGAAATCTCCTTGGGTCATTGAGGCAATGACTGATCGCAGAGACTCCATGCGAAAATGCCGCACCTGAACATGCCTGTTGAGAAGCTTGAGAACCAGGATGGGCCGGAAGGAACCGTCCTTTTTGGGGACTAGGAAGAGATTTGAGTAGAAACCTCTGAACCGTTCCCGGGCGGGAACCGGTACAATTACTCTGTTGGCCTGCAAGGATGCCACGGCCTGAGAGAAGGCGGCGGCCTTGGAGCAGGGGGGAGTTGACAGAAAAAATCTGTTTGGCGGGCTGGAAGAGAATTCTATCCTGTAGCCGTGGGAGATGATATCCCGCACCCACTGATCGGAGACGTGTTGAAACCACACGTCGCCAAAGTGGGAGAGCCTGCCACCGACTAAGGACGTTGCTGGTGCGGCCAGATAGTCAAGAGGAGGCTGCCTTAGTGGCAGCAGCTCCTGCGGTCTTCTGTGGATGCGCCTTTGTGCGCCAGTTGGGTTTTTGGTCCTTGGCTGAGTTAGTGGACGAGGCCGAGGGCTTAGAGGATGACCAGTTGGAGGAACGAAAGGAACGAAACCTCGACTGGTTCCTACCCTGGGCAGGTTTCCTGGTTTTAGTTTGTGGCATGGAAGTACTCTTCCCGCCAGTAGCTTCCTTAATAATTTCATCCAGTTGTTCACCGAATAGCCTGGATCCAGCAAAAGGGAGCCCAGCAAGGTACTTCTTTGAAGAAGCATCTGCCTTCCACTCTCGAAGCCACAAGATCCTGCGGATAGTGAGGGAATTAGCCGAAGCCACCGCAGTGCGGTGAGGAGTCTCCAGCATGGCAGACATGGCATAGGATGAAAAAGCTGAAGCTTGGGAAGTTAAGGCAACCATTTCGGGCATAGATTCCCTGGTGAGGGAATGCATCTCCTCTAGAGAAGCAGAGATGGCTTTGAGAGCCCACACTGCTGCAAAAGATGGGGAGAACGAGGCCCCTGCCGCCTCATATACATATTTGGCCAGAAGGTCAACCTGGCGGTCAGTGGAATCCTTAAGAGAGGTGCCATCAGCCACTGATACAACGGTCCGGGCTGAGAGTCTAGACACCGGAGGGTCTACCTTTGGTGAATGAGCCCACTCCTTGACCACCTCAGGTGGAAAGGGAAAACGGTCATCAGAACCACGCTTTGGGAAGCGTTTGTCAGGACAGGCCCTAGGCTTAGTCACAGTGGCCTGAAAACTGGAGTGGTTAAAGAACACACTCCTTGTCCTCTTAGGCAAGGTAAACTGGTGCTTTTCTGCCAGAGAGGGTTGCTCCTCTGATACTGGCGGATTGAGGTGCAGTACAGAATTAATGGACGCAATCAAATCACTAACATCTGAGTCACTTTCGGACAGATCAATGGGCCACATGGAGGTAGCCTCCGAGCCCCCAGTAAAGGCATCCTCCTCGTCCTGCGAGTCAGCTCTTGAATTAGAGCCGCGGGACGAGGAAGGAGAGGGGACCCTGCGTCTCCTTTTAGGAGGACGGGGTCTGGGACCAGATGAAGAATCCTCTATGAGCTCCGCTGAGATAGCCCTAGCAGCAGAGGCGCCCTGAGAAGGGGGCTGATGCACGTTCAGCAAAGTCCGGGACAGCTGTCCCATGGAGTCGGCAAAAGACTGGGAGATTGACCTAGAGAAGGATTCTACCCAAGCCGGGGGTTCAGCCACCGGAGCCGAAGCAGCCGGAGGGACCACTGTGGGTGCGATTCCAGGCTGAGGCATTGTCAGGTTAGAGCAGTCATCACAATGTGGATATGTGCTCGGTTCAGGCAGCACGAGCTTACATGCAGTGCATACTGAGTACAGCCTTGCAGCCTTGCTCCTCGTGTGAGACATGCTGCTGGAGTGGGGGCTCTGAGCCAGAATGACCCCCAGAGAGTATATAAGAAGGTCCACAACCGGAGGTTGTGGATTACCAGACCGTTTGTGTGCCCTCCAGATCCCACAGCCCGGACCCCCAAGCAGCTTAGCAGGGATGCTGCAGCCAGCGCTGATCCAGAGAAAAACGCTGATAAAATGGCGCCGGAGCGAGGAGAGGGGGCGGGACCTGCTCTGAGAGCGGGATCTGGAGGGCCAAGGAGACTTACAGGGGAGGAGACATGTACTCAGAGAGGAGTGCCCCTCCCCTGTGCCGAACGGCCGCTGGGCGGAGCCGCACTGTCCCTCTGCATGATTGACACGCGAGGGCAGTGAAATCGAAAGTAGGCCTCCGGCGAAGCCGGGGCCTAAATTTGAGCGATGCGGCCGGCGCGCAGGCACCATCGGCGCGGTTCTCAGGCGACAACCAGAGAACCGGCCGGAAATGTCAGGAAAGTTACACAGCACACTCTCCCACCATAATAAAGTACCGGGACCCCCCGAATATAAACGTCTCAGGTACTTAGCTTGCTGAGACGCAGGGTTCCAAGTCCCTGGGGATGAGTGCTCCGTCCAGCAGGATCCTGAAGGGCTGCGGATGGAGACCGGTCTCCTGCAAAGCAAGGAAAACCGTGCTGGCTCCCACTTCAAGCCAGAGCCCGAGGGATGGTGAAGGAGCGCGGCATGTAAGGCTCCAGCCTTGGAATCAACCTTAACAACACCGCCGACACAGTGGGGTGAGAAGGGACATGCCGGGAGTCCAGGCTTGGACCCGCTTTTCTTCAAAAACTTTCCAAAAATGAAAAATCAGATGAGAATGCATGTGTGGATGTATGCCTCCTGAACACAAAGCAATGAACTGGCTAGATCTGGTTATCCAGGGGGTGTATATGCTCAGAGGGAGGAGCTACACTTTTTAGTGTAGTACTTTGTGTGTCCTCCGGAGGCAGAAGCTATACACCCAATGTCTGGGTCTCCCATAGGAACAATAAAGAAAAACCTAAAAGTTCAAATCACCCCCCTTTCGCCCCATTGAAAAAATAAAAAAATATACACACATTTAATGTCACCGCATTAAAAAACGCTAAATCTATCAAAATATAAAATCAATTAATCAGATCAGTAAATGGGCGTAGCAGCAAAAAAAATCCAAACACCAAAATTATGTTTTTTAGTCGCCACATATTTTGCGCAAAATGCAATAACAGGTGACCAAAATGTAGCATCGACACAAAAATGGTACCGTTAAAAACGTCAGCCCGAGATGCAAAAAATAACCCGTCACTGAGCCATAGATCCCGAAAAATGAAACTGCTACGGGTTACGGAAAATGGCGCAAAACGTACACCACTTTTTTCAGACAAACTTCTGATTTTTTTTTTAACCCCTTAGATAAAAGTAAACCTATTTGTTTAGTTTGGTGTCTACGAACTTGCACCGACCTCAGGCATCATACCCACACATCAGTTTTACCATACAGTGAACACTGTGAATAAAATATCTCAAAAACAATAGTGCAATAGCACTTTTTTTGCAATTTTTCCCGTACTTGCCATTTTTTTGCTGTTTTCCAGTACACTATATGGTAAAACTCATGGTTTAATTTGAAAGTACAGCTCGTTCCACAAAAAAGAAGCCCTCATATGACCAGATTGACTGAAAAATAAAAAAGTTACGTCTCTTGGAAGAAGAATTACAAAAATAAAAAAATGGAAAACGCAAAATCTGCCGGTCGTAAAGGTGTGAAAACATGCTTTACTCCCCCCTCCCTGGGTCCAGTACTGCTCCCAGTCTCTATTTTCTGCAGCGCTGATGTCACATCGACATGGTTTCAGCCAACAATTGAGCTCAGCGACTCGAATGGACAGCACAAGCCACTAAGCTCCGGTAACCTTTGCCTAGTACATTATCTTATATCATCCCCAGTTGCTCTGCAATATACAGCAAGTAAAATAAAAAGCTCTAGAGACTTGGACTGTCACTGTGACATTCTCTGGGACTTTCTTTATGAATTGTGAAAGAACAGAAATTACATACCCATAGAAGGAGTAGCTAAGGTCTGTCGTCCAACTAATTGTGCAGGACCAAGGCCATCGAGGAAGTCACTGAACTGACTGTCCGACCCCAACCGGACTCCAGGAAAAATTAGGCTGTAAAGAAGACAGAGACCATGGTTATCATACAGAAGGAGCAGAGCCAAGACTATCACAGACGATCACAGGCCGTGGAGCTGAATCTATCATTTGTCCGTCCCAAAATAAGGCTGAGATGAGCAGCATACTGTACACCACAGAAGGCCAATTTAGGATTTTTTCCAGGTGCCATGGGTCAACTGTCTTTCATCCCTGAGCTCTTTGAATTACAGGAGCAATTTAGGGTGTCTGTACCCCAATACAGATTTGGTAACAAACTGTCACGAGGTGTGTACTGAAAGACCTGGGGTTCCTAAACTGGCCCTCAGACTCGAGACCCTACACTGTCCCTTATCTCAAAAGGTAAGCTTGATGGTAGCCAGGTCTGAGCCCCCAACATGACCCTGACTCCTGTCTGAGCCCTGATCTTACTCCACCACCCTGGGAGCGGGCCGGAAACCTAGTAACAAAACCCCAGAAAAAAAATCAAGGACAAGAGAGAACGAAACCTCGTACACACTACACCCAAACACAAGGGAGAGATGATAAGTGTACAGGGGAATATAGAACAGGGTAGGAAATAAACTCACAATAGGGGAACATTCACACCACGCAGAAAAGCAACTGTAGTTCACCATGAACTGGATAACCACTGAGACCGGGATGGCTGAAGCTATCTGAGACGATCTCCTACTACACTCCCCAGCTTTAACCCCTTTACGACCGCCGATACGCCTTTTAACGGCGGTAAATAAGGGTACTTTTTCCGATCCGCCGCTTTTTAACGGCGGTCGGAAAAAAGGGTCTAGCGCCCCCCAGAGTCAGAAAATTTCCGGGGTCTCAGCTGCCGGGGGTAGCTGAGACCCTGGAGATCATGATTCGGGCCGGTTTTTCCGGTCCCCGCTCACCTGATGACCGGTATACACCGTATACCGATCATCAAGTTATAGTAAATGACCGCGCCGGTAAAAAATGATTTATCTCCCATCTGGCATGATCAAACATGCCAGATGGGAGATAAATCTTTTTCCCGGTTCCCTCCGGTCCCCCGGTGTCCCCAAAGTGCCCCCCCCGACCCCCAACCCCCTCCCGAAAATCCAAGATGGCCGCGCGCACCGGCGAGCACAGCAGCGCGCCGGCCGCATTTACAGTGTTCCTATGGTTTCTGTCGTATGTGCCATAACACATACGACAGAAACCTGCTCCCTAGGCCCTGCCGGGTCCCCCCCTACCCCCCCCTGGTGTTCCCCGGTGTCCCCCGGTGTCATACATACCTGTCGCAGCTCTGATCCCCCGCGGCCCCCTCCTCCGGCTCCTTCTCAGCAGACTCCGGTCACATGAGCAGAGCGCAGCTGTCAGCTTCCTGTGTTCAGGACGCTGGCTGCTCGCACTCTGCAGCTGTGACCCGGGGAGAGTGGGTGCAGATTCTTTGCACCCACTCTCCTCAAATGGAGGGTCTGCCCTCCTAGAAAATGGGGGATACGTTCCCTGAACGTGCCCCCCATATTCTAGAAGGTCCAGAGGCGACGTGGGACATCCAAATGGATTATTGTGGATTTTTTTTTTTCTTTTCAATAAATTGGTCAATCAGGGAATGTTTGGGGGAGTGTTTTTTCAAATAAATTTTTTTTTGTTGTCAATTTTTTTTTATTACTGTCAATTAGTTATGTCGGGTATCTGATAGACGCCGTGACATAACTAATTGCTGGGCTTGATGCCAGGTGACATTACACACCTGGTATCAACCCCATTCATTACCCCGTTAGCCAACGCACCAGGGCGCGGGATGAGCTGGGGCGAAGCGCCAGAATTGGCGCATCTAATGGATGCGCCACTTCTGGGGCGGCTGCGGCCTGCTATTTTTAGGCTGGGAAGAGTCCAATAACCGTGGCTCTTCCCATCCTGAAAATACCAGACCCCAGCTGTCAGCTTCACCTTGGCTGGTGATCTAATTTGGGGGGACCCCACGTTTGTTTGTTTTTTTTTTAATTATTTATTTATAAATAATTAAAAAAAAAAAAAAACAGCTTGGGGAGCCCTCCAAATTGATCACCAGACAAGATGAAGCTGTCAGCTGTGGTTTGCAGGCTACAGCTGTCTGCTTTACCCTAGCTGGCTATCAAAAATAGGGGGGACCCCACGTCATTTATTTTAATTCTTTTTTTTTTTTTTGGGCTAAATACAAGGCTAGGCATCCTTTAGTGTAACATGAAAGGCACTAAAGGGCGCCAGCTTAGAATATGCAGGGGGGTGGGACGTTATATATGTTTGACATCTATCCATTCATCCATTGTAGCATTTTACGCTGTGTGCCCACAATCAGGGTTTGCAACGTTTTGGACGCAGAGTGTTTTCCCTGCGTCCATAACGCTGCGTTGTGCAGTAGAAGCACAGTGGCAGGATTTTTAGAAATCCCGTGCCCACTGTGTTTCTTTTCTCCGCAGCATAAATCGACCTGTGGCGCAGCTTCCCGAGCCTCAGCATGTCAATTTATGCTGCGGAGATGAGTGTTCTCTGCAGGTAGAATAGAACTAAAGTCCATAGCAGCCTGAACCCAAATCGTGGGCATGGGCAGCTGCGTTCTCCCGTGGACAACACTCACATTTCTGCAGGAGGCTGACACTGTGTACTAGACGCCGTGTCGCTGGATCATGGCCACATAGCCTAAAGGCCGCTTTACACACTGCGATATCGGTCCCGATATCGCTAGCGTGGGTACCCGCCCCCATCTGTTGTGCGACATGGGCAAATCGCTGCCCGTGCCGCACAACATCGCGCAGATGCGTCACACATACTTACCTGCCCGGCGACATCGCTGTGACCGGCGAACCGCCTCCTTGCTAAGGGGGCGGTCCGTGTGGCGTCACAGTGACGTCACTGAGCGGCCGCCCAATAGAAGCGGAGGGGCGGAGATGAGTGGCCGGAACATCCCGCCCACCTCCTTCCTTCCTCATAGCGGCCGGGAGGCAGGTAAGGAGAGGTTCCTCGTTCCTGCGGCGTCACACATAGCGATGTGTGCTGCCGCAGGAGCGACGAACTACATCGTTACTGCTGCTGTAACGATAATCGAGAATGGACCCCCATGTCACCGATGAGCGATTTTGCACGTTTTTGCAACGATGCAAAATCGCTCATCGGTGTCACACGCAGCAACATCGCTAATGCGGCCGGATGTGCGTCACCAATTCCGTGACCCTAACGACTCCGCATTAGCGATGTCGCAGCGTGTAAAGCCCCCTTAACAGTGAGAAATTTGTTGCTACAGCAACAGTTTTGTGATGTACCTGTGGATTCAAAATGTTTACTATACTCCTGAATAAAATCCTTGAGGGGTCCAGTTTCCAAAATGAGGTCACTTGTGGGGGGTTTCTGATGTATAGGTGCCCAAGGGGCCCTGCTAATGTGACATGCTGCGCGCAATTTACTTCAACTTTTCCAAAATTCAAATGGTGCTCCTTCCATTCCAAGCCCTCCCATTTATCCAAACAAAGGTTTTTGGCCACATGTGGGGTATCCCTGCGCTCACAAGAAATTAGATAACAACCTGTGGGGTACACGTTTTGTTGTTGCCTCTTGAAAAAGTGAAAAATGTGTCGCTAAATCAACATTTTTGTGAAAAAAATGAAAATTTCAATATGGCAACCTAAGCTTATCAAATTCTGTGAAGTATTCGTGGATTCAAAATGCTCAATATACACCTAGATTAAAGCCTTGAGGGGTCTTATTTCCAGAATGGGGTCACTTGTGGGGGACCTCCACTGCTTAGGCACCTCAGGGGTTCTCCTAATGCAACATGGCGTCCGCTATTGATTCCAGCCAATTTTGCAGTCAAATTACACTCCTTCTCTTCTGAGCCCTGTAGTGTGCCCAAACAGTTGATTTCCACCACATACAAGATATCAACAAACTCAGGAGAAATTGCGCAATAAATTTCATGGTGATTTTTTTCCTGTTACCCTTGTGAAAAAAAAAGCTACCTGGTTGAAGTAACAATTTTGTGGTAAAATTTTATTTTTTTATTTTCATGGCTCAACGTTATAAACTTCTGTAAAGCACCTGGGGGTTCAGGGTACTCACCAAACATCAAGATAAATTCCTTGAGCGGCCTAGTTTCCAATATGGGGTCACTTGTGGTGTTTTTTTGCTGTTTACGTACCTTAGGGGTCCTCCAAATGCGACATGGTGCCCGCAATCTTTTTCAGCCAAATTTCCTTTCCAAAATTCAAATATTGCTCCTTCCGTTCCAAGCCCTCCCATTTCTCCAAACAAAGGTTTCAGACCACAAGTGAGGTATCACCGCGCTCATAAAAAAGTGGGTAACAAACATTGGGGTCAAATTTTTGGAATTACCTCTTGAAAAAGTGAAAAAATTGATGCTAAAGCAACATTTTTGAGAAAAAAATGAAAATTTTCAATGTGACAACGTAACGTTATCAAAATCTGTGAAGTACCTGTGGATCCAAAATGCTCACTATACCCCTAGATAGAAGCCTTAAGGGGTCTAGTTTCCAAAATGGTGTCACTTGTAAGGGGTTTCTGCTGTTTAGGTACCTTAGCGGACATGTAATTGCAACATGGTGCCCGCAATCTATTTAAGCCAAATTTGCTTTCCAAAATTCAAATATTGCTCCTTCTGTTCCGAGCCCTCCCATTTGTCCAAACAGAGGTTTCTGACCACATGTGGGGTATCGGCGCGCTCATAAGAAAGTGGGGAACAAGTTTTGGGGTTCATTTTGTTGTGTTATTTCTTCTAAAAGTGAATAAATTTGGGGTAGAGCAACATTTTAGGTAAAATTTTATTTTTTGCTTTTTTTCATTCCACTTTGCTTTAGTTCCTGTGAAGCACCTGAAGGGTTAATAAACTTCTTGGATGTGGTTTTGAGTACTTTGAGGGGTGCTGTTTTGAGAATGGTGTCACTTTTAGGTATTTTCTGTCACTTAGGCCTCTCAAAGTCACTTCAAATGTGATGTGGTCCCTAAAAAAATGGTTTTGTGAATTTTGTTGAAAAAATGGGAAATTGCAGATGAACTTTGACCCCTTCTAACTTCCTAACCCCAAAACATTTTGTTTCAGAAATTGTGCTAATGTAAAGTAGACATGTGGGAAATGTTATTTATTAACTGTTTTGTGTGACATAACTCTCTGGGTTAAGGGCATAAAAATTAAAAGTTTGAAAATTGCAAAATTTTCAAAATTTTCATCAAATTTCCGATTTTTTCACAAATAAAAGCAAAAAATATCGTTCTAAATTTATAACTATCATGAAGTACAATATGTCACGAAAAAACAATGTCAGAATCATTGGGATCCGTTGAAGCGTTCCAGAGTTATGACCTCATAAAGTGACACTGGTCAGAATTGCAAAAAATGGCCTGGGCATTAAGTACAAAACTGGCTTCGTCCTAAAGGGGTTAAATGGAAGAGACCAGGTGTGGATGGTAATCAGCAACCTGGCTCTCAGAAGAGTTGCCACTACTCCAAAAAGGATTAACTCCTGCACAGCTGGGAGCAGTGAAACAACTCAGCCGATGCCCAGCAGAGCTGAGCACTTAAGAGAGACCAGATTGCCTGGTCTGCAATCTGAACAGAGTCCGACGCCGTAGTAGTAATCCGCGTGTGCGGATCTGAACAGCGCATGACACAAACTTCTTTATGATACTTACTTCCCCTCGGAGCTGTAACTGTTCATGCTGCCATCATTAGACTCCCGACTCGCTTGTCTGGTCATCCAGTTCCTCATCTCCACTGCCAGACCCGTTTCCGTACTTCTCTGGATCGTACTTTTTAACTTTTTCCCTCCAACTTCTGTCAATAAAAGCAAAAACAAAAAAAACAAAAAAAAAAGATTACAGCCTTCATCATAGATGCGCATTACCTCATCCATAAAAAGCTCTAAAAAAGTGAATACTCTATTGTAATTGTAAAACAAGGTTCGTCTCTATAGATTTTCTCCACTTTGGCAAAACCCCAATGGTTAGAAGTGTCTCTTTTTGGCATCCTCAGCAATCAGCGGTAATTAGAGGGAAAATCTGACTGTAAGAGTTCAATTTCCCTGCAGCGCCACCACAGGTAAAATCAAGCATTACACATGACACATTTATATCTACAGATTGTTCTCCAGAAAGAGATGCTCTCTTTTTGGGAATGCATTTTTATTATGTCATGTAACTTTATTGTTTTTTTTAAGAAAAGATGGGTCAATAGTAGCACTATCATTACAGACAGATGTACAATGAAAAATAATACCTATGCGTACAGTTGATGACACTCTATGCATCATTCACAGTAGTTGATGTTACAGATCACCTTCTCCCCCTCCCTTCACTGTGACATTTGGTCAGATTAGAGCATGCCCAGTTTACGCTTCTATTCAAACAAATAGTATGTGAGCTGATCCATTGCTGCTAAGGGTTATATGAGAAGAATAGGAAGTAGAAGTCTAATATTAGGCCTAGTGGCCGGTGTGAAATTTTTATATATATATATATATATATATATATATATATATATATATATATATATATATATTATATATATATATATACACATATACACACATATATATACACACACGCTGCGCACGCTGGAGAGCAACACACAATTTCCTAAATCTTAAAGGTCATTGTGTCATCCTATGTGATTATATTCTAACATGAGGAAACTCGCAGGATTTTAAGTTTATTTCAGAAACTAAATTTATTCCTAAACTCATAATAAAAAAGTAAATGAGATAAATGAAAAAGAACACTGATCAAAATCAGAGAACACTTCAAAGACCTGCAAGTTATTGGTGTTAATCTGGCACCTGGTGCTAATTTCCTTAATTATCTGACAAACTCTATGTAACTGGCAGCCTAACTTTCCAGTTTGCACTGACTTTACAAAAATGGTGTGCTGTTCCAAAGTGACTGAAACCCTCCAGCAGCAGGTTGACTCTATCAGCCATAGCAAGAGAAGTTGGTCTTTCCAAGTCTGTGATTTTGAGAATATTTCATCTTTACAAGTTCACAAACTCTTTCAAGTCCCTCAAGAAGGCTGGTTACCCTCGAAAGATAAATGTAAGAGAGGACAGGATAATGTGGAGAATCTCCATGAGTAATCGTTTCAATACTGCAGCCGGAATTGCTCGCCAGTTCAGCACTAAACAAGGTAAGGGTATGTGCGCACGTTGCTTTTTACCTGCTTTTTACCTGCTTTTTTGCTGCTTTTTCTTCTGCGCTGTTTAATGCCAAAATGGATGTGTTCTTCTATTCAAGCAAAGTCTATGGGAATTTGGGTTTCTTGTTCACACTATGTTGTTCAAAATGCTGCCTTTTTGTGGCAGAACTTTGGTCAAAAACTCAGCTTTTCAAAGAAGCAACATGTCAATTGTTTTTGCCATTTGGGTTTTGCACTGCAAAGCTGAGTTTTTGACCAAAGTTCTGCCACAAAAAGGCAGCATTTTGAACAACATAGTGTGAACAAGAAACCCAAATTCCCATAGACTTTGCTTGAATAGAAGAACACATCCATTTTGGCATTAAACAGCGCAGAAGAAAAAGCAGCAAAAAAGCAGGTAAAAAGCAGGTAAAAAGCAACGTGCGCACATACCCTAAGGATCTGTCTTGTCATACAGTGTCACGACATTTAAGAGCATTTGGACTGAAAGTCCACTCTGCAGTGACCATACCTCTGATTAGCAGAAAGAATCAAAGGATAGACTCCTTTGGTGAGGAGCATTTTGTGTGGACAGAGGAGTAGTGGTCCACAGTTAATTTTAGTGATGAAAGCAAGTTTAATTTATTTGGGTGTTAAGGGAAACATTATGTTTGTCGACAAACTGGGGAACGAATGTGTTAAGAAGTCAGTGAAAGGTGGTGGAGAGTGTCATGTTTGGGGAATGTTTTCTACAGCAGGAGTTGGACCTCTCATATAGCTACATGGCAGAGTGAATGCAAGTGTGTATCAGAACCTTCTTCACAACACGTGGTTCCTTACTTGTATTCATCACTAAATCAGCAGCAATTTTCATGCAGGACAATGCCCCCTGTCACACACCAAATGGGTAAAGCAGTTCCTTGAAACAGAAAACATTGAAATGGCCACAGCCCAGAGTCCTGAACTAAACCCAATAGAAAACCTCTGTAAAATCCTTGGTGACAAAGTTATGGCCAAGAAACCCACAACAGTCAAAGAACTGTGGAAGAGACTGGAAGAAGAGTGGACCAAAATCACACTAAAGCAGTGTGAGAGACTAGTGATGTCCTGAAGTATATATTATATATATAAGTAAATACAAAAATAAATAAAGATAAAGTCCTGATTTCAACAATAGATATTTTATGATTACACATTCCCTATAAGAAGTCACCAAACTTTCCTAGTCTTCTAAACATCTGAGGAAAATTTAACTTGTGCCCATATTTTACCAATGAAAAAGATAACAAAAAATACTGAATTAATGATTATATGACACAAGTTAAATATAATAATATATCTAAGCTATAATCACTGAAAGCCTGGGTTATTTTTACGATTGAGGATTCTATTATACTGGACTGAGGAGTTGAAGCGACGGGGAAACCATAAGTGAGAAATAGGGCACGTGGCACAGGAGACACTCGTGTTATGATATCTGCCAGGACAGCTCATGGTTTGATGGATTCCGGTTCTTTCATTAAAATTGTAATAGGCGTAATTGAATATTTCCCCATTTAGAAGTACTGGAGATGTCTGACAGCTGTACGCCGGCTCCTACGAGGATATGATTAAATTCACTTTTAATCTTCCTACATTTCCATCCTGACGGAAGACATTAGTGTCGTATGCTGGAACCATCAGATGAATAAAAAGGAGCAAGAGTGCTATATACTGTATACATGGCACGCTGGTTTATGAAGCCAGATTAAAAATGCCATAAAATTAAACAAAAATGTACAACCCGACACTGTGTACAGCAGAGAGATTTTCTGGTTTGTTTATATCACAAAAAAAAAGGAGGTACCGAATATCGCCAATGTATACCTCTGATGGATTCCTCACAAGATCTGATTGCCGTGTGTGAATATTAAAGACCCAAATACTGAAAACCTGTATGGACTCCAGACTTCTGCAATGTAGGTAGACTGATAAGTATCAATCTATACCAGGACTGGAAAGTGATTTACGCCTTTCCATTTAGCTCAAAGAGGATTAGATTGGATGCACTACAGCAAATCTACACTCTATAGGAGCCAAACTACGGTAGGTGACTTTCCATTCACTGATGGCAAGCAGAGATCTTCAAAGTGGTGAGAAATTGATATAGTGTAGTAGAAAGTAATAAAAGAAGGATTATAGTGTCATAGTGACATGCCGGTAGTTTTGAACAATGATCTGTGATGGTTGAGGTGCTGAGATGAGGAGGTCTCAGCTGGAACATTGGTGCAGACGTTATCAAGTGCCTCTGTGGCTGCCATTGGCCATGCAAGAGTCCGGGTTAGCAATGTATGGACTCTCCGGTGTGCAGACTCTCCGGTGTGCAGACTCTCCGGTGTGCAGACTCTCCAATGTGCAGACTCTCCAGTGTGCGTACTCCTTGGTGTATGGACTCTTCAGTGTGCGGACTCTCTGGTGTGCGGACTCCTTGGTGTATGGACTCTTCGGTGTGCGGACTCTCTGGTGTGCGGACTCTCCGGTGTGCGGACTCTCCGGTGTATTGACAGTCTGGTGCACGGACTCTGGTGTAAGGACTCTCTAAATATGGAGTCTCTGGTGTGCGGACTCTCTGGTGGGCGGACTCTCCGCTTTACGGACTTTCTGAATATGGACACTCTAGTGTACGGACTCTGGGGTACTGACTCTCTGGTGTTTGGACTCTCTGAATATGGACCCTCTGGTGTGTGGACTCTCAGATCACCATTACACAGTGGAGTTACTTCAAGTGGCCAAGGAAATACAAAGCAGAACCTAGAGGATACATATAGACAGCATGCGGAACACGTAACATCCTCTAAATCTCTCGTAAAACCCTATAAAAGATAATCACTGAACAACAAGAACATATAAGATCCTCCCTCCCCCCGATGTGTGATTCAGAAAATGCTACAATTTATTTCAATGATGTTAATGGCTCGAAAGTCACAATGGGGGATGGGCTCAAGAACAGAATATGGAACATCGCATTATTCTCAGTACTAAAAATGTGGCTCCATGACCTTCATGACTTTAAGACTAAAATCTCTGCAATTACTTTTACCCCTTTATATCAAGTGCCCACAAAGCAATGCAAGAGAGTAAAAAACAGAACAAATTAAAAAAAAATCCTTCCTTAACAAATGCAAGTCCCCAGATTGTCCTCTGCTATGACGCTAGCAATGAGGATGTTTGATGATATCCACCAGAATTTAGACCTTTCCATGACCCCCTCTGTCTTCTGTCTGATCATCGACGGCTCTGCTAGAGTCGGGATGTTCTTAGTATTGCGGCATCGCTCTGCCGCGACGGCTCTGCTAGAGCCGGGATGTTCTTAGTATTGCGGCATCGCTCTGCCGCGACAGCTCTGCTAGAGTCGGGATGTTCTTAGTATTGCGGCATCGCTCTGCCGCGACAACTCTGCTAGAGTCGGGATGTTCTTAGTATTGCGGCATCGCTCTGCCGCGACGGCTCTGCTGGAGTCGGGATGTTCTTAGTATTGCGGCATCGCTCTGCCGCGACGGCTCTGCTAGAGTTGGGATGTTCTTAGTATTGCGGCATCGCTCTGCCGCGACGGCTCTGCTAGAGTTGGGATGTTCTTAGTATTGCGGCATCGCTCTGCCGCGACGGCTCTGCTAGAGTCGGGATGTTCTTAGTATTGCGGCATCGCTCTGCCGCGACGGCTCTGCTAGAGTCGGGATGTTCTTAGTATTGCGGCATCGCTCTGCCGCGACGGCTCTGCTAGAGTCGGGATGTTCTTAGTATTGCGGCATCGCTCTGCCGCGACGGCTCTGCTAGAGTCGGGATGTTCTTAGTATTGCGGCATCGCTCTGCCGCGACGGCTCTGCTAGAGTCGGGATGTTCTTAGTATTGCGGCATCGCTCTGCCGCGACGGCTCTGCTAGAGTCGGGATGTTCTTAGTATTGCGGCATCGCTCTGCCGCGACGGCTCTGCTAGAGTCGGGATGTTCTTAGTATTGCGGCATCGCTCTGCCGCGACGGCTCTGCTAGAGTCGGGATGTTCTTAGTATTGCGGCATCGCTCTGCCGCGACGGCTCTGCTAGAGTCGGGATGTTCTTAGTATTGCGGCATCGCTCTGCCGTGACGGCTCTGCTAGAGTCGGGATGTTCTTAGTATTGCGGCATCGCTCTGCCGTGACGGCTCTGCTAGAGTCGGGATGTTCTTAGTATTGCGGCATCGCTCTGCCGTGACGGCTCTGCTAGAGTCGGGATGTTCTTAGGATGCAGCATTGCTCTGCCGTGACGGCTCTGCTAGAGTCGGGATGTTCTTAGGATGCAGCATTGCTCTGCCGTGACGGCTCTGCTAGAGTCGGGATGTTCTTAGGATGCAGCATTGCTCTGCCGTGACGGCTCTGCTAGAGTCGGGATGTTCTTAGGATGCAGCATTGCTCTGCCGTGACGGCTCTGCTAGAGTCGGGATGTTCTTAGTATTGCGGCATCGCTGTGCCGCGACGGCTCTGCTAGAGTCGGGATGTTCTTAGGATGTGGCATTGCTCTGCCGTGACGGCTCTGCTAGAGTCGGGATGTTCTTAGGATGCAGCATTGCTCTGCCGCGACGGCTCTGCTAGAGTCGGGATGTTCTTAGTATTGCGGCATCGCTGTGCCGCGACGGCTCTGCTAGAGTCGGGATGTTCTTAGGATGTGGCATTGCTCTGCCGTGACGGCTCTGCTAGAGTCGGGATGTTCTTAGGATGCAGCATTGCTCTGCCGCGACGGCTCTAGGCTTGACTGGACAGAACTGCAGCCAAAATCTGATTTTGTCGGGATGCTGAGTGCATTTTCTCTAATGACAAAATCCCTTTAAATATTATATTTATGAAAGCTAGACGTATCCAAAGGTGGACCACACAAAAACATAGGTGGCTTTAAAAAAATCCGCAAATGATTTTTCAGGTTCTAGATTTATGCATATGGCTCATAAGAGGCTCATAAGGGTATCATGACTTATAAGAGTCAAAAAGGAAAATTTAAGGGGATGTGCAGCCTGCATGGTAGAAAATGTATTACTATGTTTGGCTTTTACATAATGACTATAAAAGCCAAATATAGTCACATTTTTAATCTGATGATAAAAGTTACAATTTACTTTGAATATTTTTCATAGGTCATCATTTTACATTAAGGCTGTGTGCACACAGGGCATTTTTTGATGCATTTTATGTTATGTTATGTGGTTGTCACAAAACTGCATGCAAATCCTTATGTCAGTAAAGTCAGTGAGGATCCTGAAGTTTTGGGCACATGTTGAGGTTTTTTTTCCTTGCAGATTTGATGCAGAAAATAATTTGCAGCATGTCAGTTCTTTCTGTGTTTTTCAATGCATTGAAAGCAATAAAAAAGCATGCAAAAATGCATCAAAAACACATAATAGCTGTGTTTTTCCTGCCAAAAAAATGCAGAAATGGTACAGAAATTTCTGCTACCAAATACTCAAGGTGTGCATAGCCATATTTTGGAAAATCTCCTATGAACTGGTATGTATCTACCATAGAGTATTTATACCCCTGAGTATACACCTGAGGATACACTGTTAATCTCTGTGATTATAGACATCAGTGATCTTCAGGGGTGTAACTATTTTGGGTCAAGGGATGTAGTCACATCTTGTCCCCAGGGATAGGGGGTCTTTTTTGCCCATATCAGAACACCAATACTATTAAAGACCTGTGATAGTCGGGTGCCCTGTTGGAAATTTGGCATTGGGGCCCACGGGCTTCAATTATGCCACTGGTGATATGCAACCTGTAGATCTCCAGCTTTTGAGAAATAAAAGGTCTTGGGCTGATGCTGGCAGTTGAAGTTTCCCTACAGCCACAGGTTACAGACGAAAGAAACAATGGTGATCAGTCTGTCTCAGGGTATGTTAGGAAGAAAGAGGAGGGAGAAAATCCAGCATCCACGGAGAGTCTCGCTGTATATTATTGATTTTTGTCCTGAAGAAGGAGCAAGACTACAAAACACATAGAACAATAAAAGCACAATATTGATCGTTGCTGAATCCTTCTTTACTATACATGGCAACGCGGATTTAACCCCTTCTTTTTCTTCTTGAGCCATTTTAAATTGAAAAATATAAAATTAAAAAAAATATATATTTATTGAAACGTCTTTAAAATCCAAGTAATATAAAAACTGTTTGAAAAGGAGCAAGAGTGCGAAACGCGTTGAATAATAAAATCACAATATTGATTGTTCCTAAATCCTTTACAATATATGGCAACGTGGATTTAACCCCTTCTTCGGCTTTATCCATTTTTAATTGAAAAATATCAAATAAAAAAATTATATATTTATTGAAACATCTTTAAAATCCAAGTAATATAAAAACTGTTGGAAAAGTAGCAAGAGTGCGAAACGCGTAGAACAGTAAAATCACAATACTGATCGTTCCTGGATCTTATACATGGCAGCACAGATTTAACCTTTCATTCTCCTGTTTTATCCATTTATCCAATTAAAAAATATAAAATAAAAAAAAAAACATATTGAAACATCTTTAAATTCCAAGTAATATAAAAACTGTTTGAAAAGGAGCAAGAGTGCGAAACGCGTGGAATAATAAAAATCACAATATTGATTATTCCTAAATCCTTTACAATATATGGCAACGTGGATTTAACCCCTTCTTCGGCTTTATCCATTTTTAATTGAAAAATAGGAGATAAAAAAAAAATATATTTATTGAAACATCTTTAAAATCCAAGTAATATAAAAACTGTTGGAAAAGTAGCAAGAGTGCGAAACGCGTAGAACAGTAAAATCACAATACTGATTGTTCCTGGATCTTATACATGGCAGCACAGATTTAACCTTTTATTCTCCTGTTTTATCCAATTAAAAAATATAAAATAAAAAAAAAAACCATATTGAAACATCTTTAAATTCCAAGTAATATAAAAAACTGTAGGGAAATTATGCAACCTTACGCGTTTTGGATCTGACAAATATGATCCTTATTCATAGGTGTATGTTAGGAGTTGCAGTTTCTCATCCACAAGTTTCTGAATATCGATAAATAGATTAATGAAGATTATTAAGGGGCAACACCCCCCCCCCCCCCACAAAAGGGTAGTGTGAGACTAAAAATTCAGGACCTTCTCCTGGCAAGAAATGAAAAGGCTTGACTCCTAAGAGGCGCACTATGCTGGACTATACTTCTTTTATGCTAACTAGTGTAAGAAACCTTGTAAAATTGACTGGCGGAGGCCGATCATGTCCTGAGGACCATCCTTTGATCATTCTGTGCCGAGTGATAAAAAGCCTGGATTGTTTTCTATGGTCACCGCACTGCAGCAGAAGAAGCCGAACATTAACCCCATTATTAGGGGGTGCTGAATAATGACCACAAAATGAACAGAAACATGCGTCACAATGGAAACATGCGGTACATATCCATCCGATACGGCACATACTAGATATCACCTCCCTATGGGAAATACAACCATGGAAAAGGATGTGACAACGCCCATGGACAGCAGCTTGTCATTCATCCAAATGACATTATCCAGAGCAATCATGGCAGGGGGCGAATGTGTGACTTGTACATTGTATCACAACCTACACCACTTTTTGTATTGGGTACCCAGTATGTTATTAGTATTAGATGAATGTTTACATAAAAATGTTATTAGGAAAATAATATAATATTTAATAGTAATTACAAATAATAAATATTACAAATAATAGTATAAAACACTTTTGGGATAACTGATGGGCTGTGTGTAAATAGTACAGAATGCTGAAGATTGCAGACATGGTCTGTGTAGGAGCCATGGCCCAGGAGGGTTGGCAGATGTAGGGGGCTTGTTATACAAAGATATAGCCAAAAAGCTGCTCTCAGGACTGAGCACAAGGAAACAGTTGGGGTAAACGCCATGGTGCACCTTTCCTTGAAATAATATGCAGTCTAAGAAATGGCATTTAAAGAAAAACAAACAAAAAAAAACAAAACTTTTTTTTTGGGGGGGAGGAGGGTATATAATGATCGCTCTGTGTATGAAGCTGATTTCACCCAGAAACAAGAAATAACTAATAATCTTCAAATATTATGAATATACAGCAGAGTTCTGAATGTAATTATCAGCCCCTGAGTGTCTGTAATGATATTCAGGCCATTCTGTCACAAGAGAGATCCACAAGTCACTCAGGAGAGCGCACATCCAGGTAACTCACAGTCATTTCCCTCCACAATAGCAGGTACCAGAGACTGTAGGGAGAGGACGATCTGCGAATCCCAAATAGTGATACATTCAAAATTCTCACATTCATGATAAACAAATGTCCGGAGGCAGCGCAATATCTGTAATGTAATGCGGTAAGAAGAGGAAGAAGAAGAGGAAACAGAAGAAGAAGATGAAGAAGAAGATGAAGAAGAAGACGACGGCCGGCAGCCACTGCCTTCAAGAGCTCCAATAATATGACCAACACCAACAAGTATTTCAGGTGTCGTGTGTATATAGTATGGTGGGTTAGGTGAATATGGTCTAACAAGGGGGAAAACTAAAGAGGAAATTCTGCAGTCATGATGTTTTCTCAGTGCTAATATTAACGTCCATCATGATAGATAGATAGATAGATAGAGGGATAGATAGAGGGATAGATAGATAGATAGATAGATAGATAGATAGAGGGATAGATAGATAGAGGGATAGATAGATAGAGGGATAGATAGATAGAGGGATAGATAGATAGAGGGATAGATAGATAGAGGGATAGATAGATAGAGGGATAGATAGATAGAGGGATAGATAGAGGGATAGATAGAGGCATAAATAGATAGATAGAGGGATAGATAGATAGAGGGATAGATAGATAGATAGATAGAGGGATAGATAGATAGATAGATAGAGGGATAGATAGATAGATAGATAGATAGATAGAGGGATAGATAGATAGAGGGATAGATAGATAGAGGGATAGATAGATAGAGGGATAGATAGATAGAGGGATAGATAGATAGAGGGATAGATAGATAGAGGGATAGATAGAGGGATAGATAGAGGCATAAATAGATAGATAGAGGGATAGATAGATAGAGGGATAGATAGATAGATAGATAGATAGAGGGATAGATAGATAGATAGAGGGATAGATAGATAGATAGAGGGATAGATAGATAGATAGAGGGATAGATAGATAGATAGAGGGATAGATAGAGGGATAGATAGAGGGATAGATAGAGGGATAGATAGAGGGATAGATAGAGGGATAGATAGAGGGATAGATAGATAGATAGATAGATAGATAGATAGATAGATAGAGGGATAGATAGAGGGATAGATAGATAGAGGGATAGATAGATAGAGGGATAGAGGGATAGATAGATAGAGGGATAGATAGATAGAGGGATAGATAGATAGAGGGATAGATAGATAGAGGGATAGATAGATAGAGGGATAGATAGAGGGATAGATAGATAGAGGGATAGATAGATAGAGGGATAGATAGATAGATAGAGGGATAGATAGATAGATACACACATTGCTAAACCCCCTAAAATGAATGATCACCACTTAATCCTGGTGTCACATCTCTTAGCTATTCACATATACACATAAGTTGTAACAATCACGGCATTAACCCCTCACACAGGTTTTGCTCACCTCTGTGCAGAATAATAGATTAGCTATCTGAAACCATAATTTTACTGAAAAAAAATGACACCATAAGGTGCTGTGTGTAATAAATATATATATATATATATATATATATATATATATATATATATATATATATAGTTTTTTTTCTCCCTAGCTTGTTCCCCAGCTTTTCTGAGCTCCTGCAGGGCAGATCTCTGCCTGTAGTGAGGTGAGGGCAGAGATTTCCTTTGACTGCTCCTTAATTTATATCTGAGCCATTTGTGACTTGTGCTACTTTGTGATTCAACAAGTTTAGACACAAGCTGGGACTTGTTACATTGGAAGAGGTACAGTGCAGCCCCGCAGCGGCCACAAGTGTCTCGGAGCCCTCCCTCCCTCAGTGCTTTCTGCCGGCACAGTCTTGGAGCCCTCCCTCCCTCAGTGCTTTCTGCCGGCACAGTCTTGGAGCCCTCCCTCAGTGCTTTCTGCCGGCACAGTCTTGGAGCCCTCCCTCAGTGCTTTCTGCCGGCACAGTCTTGGAGCCCTCCCTCCCTCAGTGCTTTCTGCCGGCACAGTCTTGGAGCCCTCCCTCCCTCAGTGCTTTCTGCCGGCACAGTCTTGGAGTCATCCCTCCCTCAGTGCTTTCTGCCGGCACAGTCTTGGAGCCCTCCCTCCCTCAGTGCTTGCTGCCGGCACAGTCTCGGCTGCCCCTGCCCCTATGGCTATGGGAAGTGCTCGGTAGCTATGGTGGTGCATGCATCTGCCCAGCCCCGGGATCTGCTCACCCTCGTCCTCCTCCAGAGAGTTCATGCAGGGGAAGTATCCGGCCAGAGCCTCGAAGGAGGCGGACAGGCTGGAGCGGCTGTGTGCGCGCTGGATGCGCGCCCCCGCCGCCCGCTGCTCTCTGCCCATCTTGGACGGTCCTCGGTACAATATCCGCGGCGTCTTGGCAGATGAACGAGCCGCGCGTCCAGTGAGAAGCGAATCCCTCCTGTGCTGGGAGCAGCCGCAAATCCAGCATCCGCTGCGTCCGGTGCGTCCACGATCGTACAGATCCAAGCGCAGCGATGTGCTGGCCGGATGCGATCCTGCAGCCTCAGCAGCACTGTAGAGATCGCTGCAGCCGGTGCTTCCTCGCTGCGATGCACGTGTATCTGAGCTGCAGGCAGGCTCTGCGCTGCTCTCCCCTCCTCCTGGCACTGAGGCACAGCCTGCCCGCACTCACCCCCTCTGCGCTAATTGACTTCCTGTTGGTCTCATGTCTGATGTCTCCTTCTGCCTGAAAAAAAGAGGTTGACTCTTTTCCAGTTACCAGGAACCTGCAGAGGCAGGGACGGTGCACTGTGTGATGATGATGATGATGATGATGATGGGGCAGCACTCAGCTAATGTGTGCTCCATCCGCTCCACAGGCTGACACCAGGTATGCTCCACTGGGTTTACAGGCTATGGCTGCCACCTGTCAGCATATTTATGAGCATCCTGACAGCGCAACATGTTCTGCAGCAAATATTGATCATACACAAAGTATAGAGGCTCACATAGATAAGCATAAAGAGCAATTCCTTAAAGGGATTGCCCACTTTATCTAACAGATGTGATTTTGCACATTATTTCTAGGCACTTGCTAATTATTATTACAGGTTCTTCTCGTACAATGAATATTATTTATTTTACTGACTTATATAGCGCTTTACAGATGTGATCATCACTGTCCCCATTGGGCATCACAGTCTACATTCCCTATCAGTATGGCTGTGGAGTGTGCAAGGAGACTGGAGAACCCACAAACATAACTAAAAACATATAAACTTCTTACAGATGATGTCCTTGGTGGCATTTGAACCCAGGACCCCAACGCTGCAAAGCAACAGTGCTAACCACTGAGCACTCATGCTGTCCTATACTCTCTCACAGTCTGCACAGCTCTCCTACCCCATAATGACAATTGAATAAACATACGACCGGACCTGTCCATCAGCCTCCTCCAATTCAACAGCCCTGCCCACAACAAATCTGAGCCAGGTGATTGGCTGCCGCAGTCATGTGTTGTAGTCATGTAAATAAAACCAGCGGGAAGCAGCGGACAGCCCCTTTAACAACCAAATGCCATGGCCTGGGGTACATTCAGATCAGCAGGGAAATCTGTATTTAGACATCCCTTTCCCTGATGTATGAGGAAAGGAAGGACAGACTTTTAGCCTACATTTGATGAATACACTGCATACAGTGGGGAAAATAAGTATTTGATACACTGATGATTTTGCAAGTTTTCCCGCCTACAAAGAATGGAGAGGTCTTAAATTGTTATCCTAGGTACACTTCAACTGTGACAGACAGAATAAGAAAAATAAAAAAAAAAATCACATTATATGATTTGTAAATAATTAATTTGAATGACATAAGTATTTGATCACCAACCAATCAGCAAGAATTATGGCTCTCGGAAACCTGTTACCTGTATAAAAGACACCTGTCCACACACTCAAACAATCACACTCCAACCTCTCCACCATGGTCAAGACCAAAGAGCTGTCTAAGGACACCAGGGACAAAATTGTAGCCCTGCACAAGGCTGAGATAGGCTACAGGACAATAGGCAAGCAGCTGGGTGAGAAGGCAACAACTGTTGGCACAATTATTAGAAAATGGAAGAAACACAAGATCACTTTAAAGGGGGTGTTATACACAGCGATATCGCTGGTGAAAGCACCCGCCGCCGTCGTTTGTCAGGGGCAAATCGCTGCCCGTGGCGCACAAAATCGTTAGGAGCCGTCACACGGACTTACCTGCCTAGCGACGTCGCTGTGTTCGGCGAACCGCCTCCTTTCAAAGGGGGCAGTTCTTTCGGCGTCACATCAGCGTCACTAAGCGGCCGCCCAATAGAAGTGGAGGGGCGGAGATGAGCGGCCGTAACATCCCGCCCACCTGCTTCCTTACTCATTGCTGGCGGCCGCAGGTAAGCTGTAGTTCGTCGTTCCCAAGGTGTCACACAGCGATATGTGCTGCCTCGGGAACGACGAACAACCTGCAAGATCAACAATCAACGATTTTTTGAAAAGGAACGACGTATCAATGATGGACGATAAGGTGAGTATTTTCCATCGTTAACGCTCGTTCCTTGCTGTCACACGCAACAACGTCGCTAATGATGGCAGCTGTGCATCACAGAATCCGTGACCCCAGCGATATATCTTAAGATACGTCGTTGAGTGTAACGGGGCCTTTAATCTTACTAGGTCTGGGGCTTCATGCAAGATCTCGCGTTGTGGGGTAAGGATGATTCTGAGAAAGGTCAGGAATCAGCCCAGAACTACACATGAGGACCTGGTTAATGACCTTAAGTGAGCTGGGACCACAGTCTGAAAGATTACCATTAGTAACACACTACACTATCATGGCTTAAACTCCAGCAGGGTATGCAAGGTCCCCCTACTTATGCCAGCACATGTCCAGGCCCGTTTGAAGTTCACCAATGACCATCTGGATGTTCCATAGGAGGCATGGGAGAAGGTCATGTGGTCAGAGGAGACCAAAATAGAACTTTTTGGTATCAACTCCACTCGCCGTGTTTGGAAGAAGAAGGAGAATGAGTACAACCCCAAGAACACAGTCCAACCGAGAAGCATAGGGGAGGAAACATCATACTTTGGGGTTGATATTCTACAAAAGGGAAAGGACGAATGCACCGTATTGGAGGGAGGATGGATGGGGCCATGTATCGCGAGATTTTGGCCAACAACCTCCTTCCCTCAGTAAGAGCATTGAAGATGGGTCGTGGCTGGGTATTCCAGCATGACAATGACCCAAAACAAATGATTCCAAAAAAATGTTTTTTTTAAATATTTATAGTGTGTCTGTTTTTGACTGAGCACTACGCCTTATAAACTAGGCTGTGTTCATAACCTTTATAGTGGAAGGCCTTGCTGCCCAAACATGGAGGTAAGGCTAGGTTCACATTTCCGTCAATTTGTATCAGTCACAATCCGCGTTTGGCGGATTCCGTTGTTCCCATATACTTGTATGAGCGGCGGATTGTGACTGATGACGCTGCGTTGCATCCTCCGCCCGACTGATAAGTCGTGGAACAACTGACCGTCGGGTGGCAGGAACGCAGCATGTAGCGTTTTTCGAGTAGCGGAATCCTTTTGATTCCGCTGCGCATGCTCTCGCTCGGCGGCCGAACGATTAGCTGTTCACCCGGCAGCCGCCTTCTGTGAGGAATCAGCTGATCGCTCTCATTAGCCGACCGCCGGGAGATCATCTGATCACTCTCAAAAGCCGGCGGCCGGCTATTGTGAACGATCAGCTGATCGCTCTCTATCTCTCTCACGTTTTAAAACGGAATCCGACAATGAATTCTATTCTTGTCATCTGTTGTACAACGCATCAGTCACAAGCGTCAAGCAACGCATGTGACTGATGCATAACAACGGAAATGTGAACCTAGCCTTAGTCCAAATAATGGCATTTCAAGTTAGATTTTTTAGTCTAGTTGCCCAGACACGGATGTTTTTAACCTAGATAGTGGCATTTATGTTAGGTACCCGGATTATTGAGCTTACCTTGCCGTTGGTTCCCGGGCTTACATACATTGGCCAATTCATAAACTAAAAATCGAATTTTTTCATATAGCAGTAATGCAGTACCAGAGTTCCCTTATACATTGGTGGCTTTTTAGTGTGCAGCTGTATGCTTCTTATAATGACCAGAAACACCCAGCCAGGGCAACTAAGTAGAGGCTCTGTAAGAAGCATTTCAAGGTCCTGGAGTGGGCTAGTCAGTCTCCAGACCTGAACCCAATGGAAAATCTTTGGAGGGAGCTGAAACTCAATGTTGCCCAGCGACAGCTCTGAAACCTGAAAGATCTGGAGATCTTTATGGAGGACTGGGCCAAAATCCATGCTGCAGTGTGTGCAAACCTGGTCAAGAACTACAGGAAACATCTGACATCTGTAATTGCAAACAAAGGTTTCTGTACCAAATATTAAGTTCTGTTTTTCTATTGTATCAAATACTTATTTTATGTAATAAAATGGAAATTAATTATTTAAAAACCATACAATGTGATTTTCTCGATTTTTTTTTTTTCATTATTCTGTCACAGTTGAAGTTACCTACGATAAAAATTACAGACCTCTCCATTCTTTGTAGGTGGGAAAACGTGCAAAATCGGCCGTGTATCAAATACTTATTTTCCCCACTGTACTTTTAACGGAAGGCTATGACATATAGTGGTTAACATTGCCCATTGTAAAACTATCGTATACAGGAAGGAATACTTAGTGTATACTTCTCTATGGAGTAGCATAATCTTATATACTATCCCATACTAACCCTAGACAAATTTCATCGTGGTACATAAAAGGAGCGCTGTTATTTTACGCCCACACACAGTAATGCACATATATGAGGGGCTGCTGATAAGTCTTTGGCTTTACCCAGAAAGAAACGAGATAGGATGATGAAACTTTACATTTATTCCACATACTCTCCACTGATGTCAACACACTTCTTACATCGGTATTCCAAGTTCTGTAAGCCTAGCAAAAAGAAGGATTTCAGTTGTGCCTCAAGCCAGGCATCTGTAGCAGCAATTGCATCAGAAATCGTGTGAAATTTGGTACCTTTGAGGTGTTTCTTCAGGTTTGGAAACAGATGATAGTCGGAGGGAGTTAGATCTGATGAATAAAATGGGTTGTCAACCAGCTGGAAGCCCAGCTCTGCCAGTTTTGCCGTGATCACTTGTGCAGTGTGAGCGGAGGCATTGCCTTGCAGGAACAAGATTCCTATGGACAGCTTGCCACGCCTTTTGGCTTTCACAATTGCCTTCAATTGGTCCAAAAGTTCAATGTAATACCTTGCATTGATGGTGGAACCCTTTTGAAGGTAGTCCACTAGCAGCACACCCTCCTTATCCCAGAACACAGACGCCATCACCTTAGTGGCTGATTTTTGCACCCTGAACTTCTTTGGACGAGGAGAACCACTGTGCCTCCACTCTTTTGACTGCTCCCTGTTTTCTATCCATCAGACCAGACCGCCCCCTAGGCGAGTATTATAGAAGTATTTGTACGTTATACAGAGCGGCCTAGGCTCTTATATACAGTATTCTAGAATGCTTTATATAAGGGCTCACTGGTGGTGGCCGCAGCTTATAGGCCCCAAATCTGGTGACAGGTTCCCCTTAATTAGGGCCAGATTCTATCAGCCTATATGTTTGTAAACTATTAATCCAGGAGAGGCCTGACACTAATATAGGATCCCATGAAAGGAAGGTCACCTTGCCCATTTTAATGGGCTCACTTGAATTTTTGCCAAGTATATTCCATATAGCATTAATGCAGTTTAAATTTCATATATATATATATATATATATATATATATATATATAAAATGGGTGAAATAAATACACCCATTCTAAGGCATCATCTGTAGGGGGGAGAAGTCTTTTTTTTCTTTTCTTTTTGTGCTGACAAACTTTCATGTTTCATACATTTAGCGGAAATGCCAAAATGTTGTTTTGTTTTTTTTAAATCTTATCTTTTCATTTTGACTTTTTTCGAGTAAAATGTCGCAGGACCTTTGAGTAAGCTTTATAATGTCGCATGTTGGTCTTCAATTGAACAAAAAGAAAAAAATAGACAGACTTTGTGCCCAAAAGTTTGCAACATTTCGAAAAGACTCAAATGATGAATTAGCTGAAAAAAAATCGGGATAATGAAAAAAACGACCTCACATAGTTAAACAAGCTTTAAAAATGAGAAGTTAAAAGGCTGGAGTAAAATGAATTTTGGCGTAAACATAAAAAATGACTAAAACACAAACTTTTACTCTAAAAAGAAATAATAAATTGAGCTAAAGACTTTCTGTACAAGTTCCCATCTGCGTGGATGAGCGTCCCGAATCTTCAGATGAAGACTACTTTGTTTATTACAGAACCCCTTTATGGGGCATTTTTTGGGAGGACTGGAAATGCACCTTTTTTTCTGTCCACCGATCTTTTTTAGTCAAACCGTGAAGCGCTATGTAGATAATTAGATGTAATGTGTTCCTAGAATACGAGAACAGTGACACTGGGAAGAAAATGAGTTTGTTCTTATGACTTCCTTCAGGGAGAGGAGAACGTGTCGGAGCCGCACACAAAGCATCTGTTAATGGGCAGCAATGAGCTGACGCCAACCAGGGTGAAGGATGCTTCTGCATTGTGTTCACACATCATCCATCCCACCCCATTAGGTCTTATTCATTTTTACAGACTTTCTTGAAGGCGCTATTATCTGATATAGCAACCCTTTTAAAAAAAAAAATATATATATAGCGAATTCGGAGTTACTAGAAGCCCAATCTATTAGCCAAAATCTCCATGTGTATGGGCGAGTAGGGACCTGCTACTAGAGAATAAAATCACCTGTGGCTAATGGGGGAGGGGTGTACAGTCTGAAGGCATGACCCCATAATGTAGACAAAAAGACTGACGGCACTCCCAAAGGCCGGTTTCAGATGTCTGTGTTTCTGGTACGTGTGACATCCGTTTTTAACACTGATGCCACACGTACCCATGTTATTCTATGGTGTTCCTCACACAAGCGTGTTTTCACAAGGACAGTGTGGTCCCGCATTTCCCCACACGCACACACGCAGACATGTCTGTTTTTTCTCCGGCAACACGGGTGTCACACGTACCACATACTGATATGATCCGTGTGACACGTATCGGTGAAAACACGTGTCTCTGAAATAAAATGATTTTCTATACTCGCTTGTCTCCAGCGCTGCTGTCACTTGCTTTCGACCCCCGCTCATTATACTCATTGAATATGCACTGCACCAAGGACCTGGAAGCAGGAACAGTGCCAGAGACATCAGTGCTAGGGACAGCATCGCCGGGGACAGGTGAGTATCCAGCAGTGTGTGTGTGCAGTGAGGCCAGGAGGTCATCGAAGTATCCAAGGAACTCAGATGACATCCTGATGACACCCCCGTGACACCCACAGTACCGTGGTGTAGCGACAGTGACTTCACAGATTCATCAGAGTACATTTCGAACTCTGATGAACCTGTTACGTTACTGCCGCGACACCCGCAGTAGCACAGATGTCTCGTCGTCAGGATGTCATCTGAGTTCATTGTGAACTCCGATTAACCCGTGATATCACGGCACGGCCGCGCCTGCACACATACTGCTGAGGGCTCCCCTACGATGACCTTGGCTCACCTTTATGAGGTCCAGGGCACTGCAGGGAAGCATACACAGCAGTGTGTGTGCGCCTGTCTGCAGGGGCTGCTCTCACAATCAATTGGGAACGTTCAGTTATCCATTGAATGTGACAGCAGTATGCACAGTATGCTGGCACAGTATGCTGGAGCTGGCATCAACCCCACAATTACCCCATTTGCCACCGCACCAGGGCAACGGGAAGAGCCGGGTCCAGCACCAGAATTGGCGCATCTAATGGATGCGCCATTTCCGGGGTGGCTGTGGGCTGCTATTGTTAGACTAGAAAGGACCAAATAACGATGGACCTTCCCACCCTAATAATATCAGCCTCCAGGTGCCTGCTGTACCATGCCTGGTTTTTAGTAAAATGGAGGAGACCCCACGTCATTTATTTATCTAAAAATTTAAAAACTAAGCGTGGGATCCCCCCTATTTTTCACAACCAGCCAAGGTACGGCAGAGAGCTGAGGCTTGCAGCCTGCAGCTGCTGCTGTTCCTGTGCTGGAAATGAAAATTGGGGGGACCCTACATCTTTATTTATTTATTTTTTTAAATAAAAAAATAAAAATGCTATAAAACAGCTGGCCAAGCTATCTCTATATCGTTATTCTATCTGTTCTATCAATTTTATCTGTTCTATCAATCTGTCTATTTTATATGTTCTATCTTTTTATCTTTCTATATCTTCAATTTTTCAGGCTTTGACCATCTTTTACACATTAAAAAAACCATTAATTTCAGTTTTCATGCATTTTTTTAACTGAACATGGCATACAATGACAGAAAAAGACAGTTGCACTTTGTAATGCTAAAGCATGAAAACTATGAATGTAAGAATATAGACATGCATTAGCGCTAAAGTAAATTTAAGAAAAAACTATTTAGCATACAAAATGGCCATTTCTATATCTGCCCAGTAGCCACGTCAAGGCAATGTCATGTTCAGTTATGCACCTGTTCACACTGCATTTTAGTGAGTGCCTCCAGTCTTTATGGGGTCATGCTTTATGATTGTGCGCCCCTTCCTCATTAGCCACAGGTGATTTTATTCTCTATAACAGGTTCCTACTTGCCCATACACAAGAGGTTTTTAACCCAGACAGGGGCTTCAGTTCAGTGTAGGTTTCCAGTATTATGCGGTTGCCTTGACATGGCAGTGGGCAGGTATAGAAATGACCATTTTTGTTAGCTAAAATCTCAATTCTTTTCTTAGTTTTCATCTATTAGCCAAAGTTGGACATCGGTCCAGCATGTTCATACATCAAACTGGCGTCTAATTCATTTCATTATACTTTCATTATTGATTATACCACTAGGGCCTGTGCACACGGTGCGTTTTTTGAGAAATCTACAACAAAATCTATATACCTATCCTGAAGCCAGCAAAGTCTATGAGATTTCTGAAGTGCTGTGCGCACATTGCTTTTTTTTTTCCTTGCAGATTTGGTGCAGAAAAAAATCTGCAGCATGTCAATTGTTGGGGCGTTTTTCCTGCGTTTTTTAGACCTTCCAGCCATTGACTTCACTAAAAAACGGACCATAATTGCATGTGTTTTTTGGGGCATTTTTTTGCCAGAAGGTGCAGATTTCATGCAAAAAAATTCTGCACCAAATCCGCAACGTGTGCATAACACAGAAAAATAAGTGCCAGGTCCCCCTACCAAACTATAGAGCTTCAAAATCAGATCCCAGACCCCCAACATAAATTTGGATATCAAATCCCAAAATTAGTTCCCACCTCAGAACAAAACAAATTAATTTAGCAGACACCC